>NC_067407.1:63582184-63884899 GCF_009764475.1 Pristis pectinata
TGGCTAACACGAGGGGACATAATTTTAAGGTGATTGGAAGAAGATATAAGGAGGATGTCAGGGGTAAGTCTTTTACACAGAGAGTGGTGGGTGTGTGGAACGCACTGCCTGTAGAGGTTGTGGGGGCACATACATCAGGGACATCTAAGAGACTCTTAGATAGACACATGAATGATAGAGAAATAGGGGGCTATGTGGGAGGGAAGGATTAGATAGATCTTAGAGCAGGATAAAATGTCGGCACAACATTGTAGGCCAAAGGGCCTGTACTGTGCTGTTATGTTCTCTCTTCTAAGATGCGGTTGAGTTAGCTATTAACCTTCCTAGGATAGGAAAACTCTGATAATCCACTATCCTAGTTCATCTGGCTCACTGGGACCCTGTTCTCCAAACTTCCTTTAAACTTGCTGGATTCACTGGAAAATTTATTGTGTAACATCTCAACAAAAAAATGAATTGAAAGTGTGTTGGGGTATTAATTGGAATAACATCCAACAGCCTGGAAAATCTGCCAGTCAGGCACAACCAAAGTCCCAGAATACCAGACTATTGGGGGTGATTGGGAGTTCTGAGTAGGTGACAGGAGGGACAGTGAAATTCCATTTAAGTCAGTACGGTCTAGACATGGAGTTCTAGAGTGCAGGAATCAGGACCCTGATGCGGTAAAGGGAGCATGGGAACAGTGGCCCTTGGTGTGTTAAGAGAGAGCAGAAACCAGGGACTTGGTGTCAATGGGAAAATGGGAACAGGAGCCCCGGTGTCAATGGTAGAACGGGAACCAGGGCCTCGATGTTTTGAAGGGAATACAGGAATTGGTACACAGCAAGCCAGGTGCTGAACCATCAGGATTTCCTTACAATTGGATAGTGGATTATCAGAGCTTTACTCTATCATACATTTTGCCTTTTTGCTCATCAACATTTAAACAGTAACTTAACATGGCAAAAATGCCCCAAGTTGCTTCACGAGCATTATCAAACAGAATGTTGAAAATGAATCACGTAAGGAGAAGACTAAATTCTTTAACAAAGAGAGAGATTGTACAGAGGATCTTAGAAAGAGAAGTGAAGAATTGTACATAGGGAATTTTGGAGATGAAAAATTTTGGACAGTTCAGGACCTTGGCAGCTGTCAGGATGGCAACCAACAGCAGATTGGTTAAATTCAGGAATGTCCAAGGTCAGCAGTAGAGAAACACAGCTATCTCATCCGAGAGATGATTACAGAGAAAAGGAAAGGAGTGATCATGCAGGGATTTGAAAATTACAAGTGTTGCTTAACCAGGAGCCAACTTAATTCACTAAGCATAGTTGTAACAGATGAATGGGGCTGCCTCAGTTAAGACATGAATGAGAGTGTTTCACAGGAATGGAAGAGAATAGGACAGGAGTAGGCCACCAGGTCTCTCAAGCCTGCCCTGACATTCAATATGATTGTGGCTGACTTATCCTGGTCTCGATTCCTCTTCTGCGCCAATTCCACATCAACCTCAATTCGTTGATCTTTCAAATATTAATCTAGCTGCACAAATACATTTAATGATCTGGCCTCCACCACCCTCATGGTTGAGAAATCCAGAGATTCACTACTCTCTGAGAGAAGAAATTTCTACACACCTCGGTTTTAAATAAATCGGCACCTTATTTTTGTAGCTATGTCCCCTTGTTCGTGACTCTCCCGCTAGTGAAAATATCTCAACATCTGTGCTGTCACTTCCTCTTAGAATCCTATATATTTGAATAAGGTCACCACTCATTCTTATTAACTCCAAGGAATACAGATCCATACTGTCTAACCTCTCTTGATAGGACAATTCTCTCTTCCCAGAAATTTGACTGGTGAATCTCCTTTGCACTGCCTTCAACTCTACTTTTTTTTAGGTAAGGGGACCAAACCTATGCACAGTATTCAAGGTGTGGCCTCACCAATATCTAGTACAACTTCTCCTTCCAAAATTTAGTTAAGGATCTGGCCACAGATCAATCACCAACAAAAGTTTGTTGAACCTGTTATTTTGATTCAAAGACTAAACAGAACAGAACCATGAACTATTATTAGTATATTTCAGGACAGCAGTGTATAATAATCAGGAACAGTACAACATAATTGGATTAAAATAACATTAGTTTCTTAAATAAAGTGACAGGCTTCTAAGTTAAAATCATATATTTTTTTAAAGTATACATCTTGAATCACTTAATAAATCTAAAGAACATAAATTTATCTGATACTTTAAAAATGTAGTGAGGCTTCCTGCGGAGAACAGAATCATACAAGCATGGAAGAGTTATAGCACGGAAGAAGGCCATTCAGTTGATCTTGTCTGCACTGGATATGAACCAGAGAAACTCACTTGTTTTCACCCCCCCCCCCCCCCCACCGCTTCTTCATACCCGTGAAAATTTATACCCAGGTCCCTAATTAAGGCCACAATGGAACCTACCTCCACCTTATCTGCAGGCAGTGCATTCCAGATTCTCTTTCTTTTTACGTTGTACCTGTGACCTCTTGCCGTCAACCCCCACGAACAGGAACAGCCTCCCACTATTCACTCTATCCAAACCGATCTTCATTTTATATCCTTCTATCAGATCTCCCCTCAGCCTTCTACAAAAAAAAATTCCCAGCCCATCCACCCTGTCCTTGGAACTGTAGTTCCTCATCCCAGGAAGCATTCTTGCAAATTTCATCTGTACCCTCTATATGCCTTGGCATTCTTCCTATAATGCTCTCGCCTCCTTCCTCTAATGAATGAAGTCAACAGTGATAGTTGTTGATTTTACAACATAGATGTCATCATGTTATTTTACCTAGCTAGGAATTTTGCATTTTAAGTAGTTGTGACACCTTTTGGACTTCTTAGCTGCATTTGCTTATTTCTGTGGTCTTAAAATTTCAGTGGTCCTATCATTTCTGCAGTTCAAACCATTGAAAAGGGCAAAAACTGCTCTTTTAGTTCACTGAAATTAAACTATCAGTCGATGGTTAAATTATAGCTAATTTTAATGCATAAATTTAATTTGTTGAAGATTAGAATTACACAACAGCAGATAAAATATAGACCTCATCGGCATAATGTCACTAGCCTCATTTTTAGAGACCTAGCTGGGCCATTATTATCCATTTATAACTGAAGGACTTTAGTTGAAACTTTATAAATAAGACTTTCATAACCACATGCATAATCATGCAAGCAAAAATGTATTTCATCTCCAAGGGCTATGAATTATGAAGTGGAGCTTTCAAGGTCCCCCTTCCCCTACCCTGACCCCACAATGTGTTGTAAATCTCAGATATGTGAGAAAAGAACATAGGTATCTATTGTGTAATTAATTTATTCCACTTCCAAGCTGTTTTCTTCAATATTTTTCTTATATAGAAACGTTAAAACCATTTTGCAAGAGCTCTCAATACTAGAACTTGTTACTCAAGGGTAACATGGTTCCTGTACAAATATGTGGGGGTATTATTGAAACAGAATTATTGAATGATTATTTTGTCTTCACATTTCAGGGGAATTCAAGAATGAGCCAAGAACTGAAGCTTGCTTGTTAAAGTCTAACAAATTCCCTGTCCCTGATAGCTTCCACCCCGGCAAGTTTCAGGTGCTTTAGCCAAAATCTGTGGTCAATGCTCTCCCAAGTCAGGATTGACCCTTGAGTTTGGAAAATTGAAACAATAACTTTTACGTGAGAAACTTGATATTGTGAATGTGATGGTGTAACATTGTTAAGACAGTATTGGAATTTGTAATTATGGGTGATTAAGCAAATGCAGAAATTGGAGCTGATTAGAGAAAACCAACATGGATATGTACAGATTATTTCTCTTGAATCTTATTGAACATTTTAGAAAGTAACCAAATTGTTGGTAAAATCTATAGACTCTCAGAAGGGCAATAAAATTCTGTAGAATAGACTTAGCTAAAATTAAAGCTAATGGATTTGAAGCATATTTCTACCCCAGTTAGTAGGTTGCCTAGGTAGTGGAACTTAATTGGGTAATCATGAAATTGGAAAGAAGTGACTAGTGGTGTCTCTGGTGGGACATTAACTGTTCACTACAAAAACAAAATACTGTGGGTACTAGAAATCTGAAATCAAAGCAAAAAATACTGATAATATTCACCACGTCAAGTGTGGTAAATGAAGCAAAGTTGACATTTCAGACTGAAGACCTTTCATTAGAACTGTGAATAACGTAATATAAAAATGGTTTTAAGATCTAGTTAAGGGAGAGGGAAAGAAAGAAAGTTCTGAGATGGCAAAGGCAGGAGAGATTTAATGTTTATTGGGGGAATGTTGGTGCAAGCTCACAAATTCAGAGTGGAGAGGATAGTTGTCAAAAAGAAATCTGGAAGGAATGCTGGGAATCTAGACTATAAAAAAATCTCATTATCTGAAATTGTTTAACACTTTGTTGAGTCTAAAAGCCTGTAATATATCTCGTTAGAAAATGAGAAGCTATTTGTCAAGGTTATGTTTAACTTTGTTGGAATAGTGTAGAGGCTAAGGTCAGAGGATGGAGAGGACAGATCGGAGTGAAACAAAATTAAAATGACAAGCAACTGGAAGCTCAGTTTGAATGGAGGTTTCCTACAAAGTGGTGTTAATGATTTAGGCCAGTGACCATTCGTCAGAAGTCATGGGGAAAAAAATGATGAAAAGTCATTGATCTGCAACATTACCTCTGTTTCTCTCTCCGTTGCTGCCCCATTGAATATTTACAGTTTTAGCTTTCATTTGAAAGTACTTAATTTTTTTTGCTTAGGACATCCAACAAACTCCTTATGTTTTACCTGAGATTTTTTTTCCTTATGACAGCAGTGCTGGAAATAACAAATGTTAATAATGGAATATCTGAGCGCCTAGGACAATTCAACTGTGAAAATCTACTGATACTTTGATAATGGCGTCATTTTTGGTAATCTTGTTCTATGAACATTGCTTTTTCCCCTTTGGGAAATAGACAGCAGTTTTTTCACCTGTGTGTGCATGCCCTTGCTTTCAGTAAATACTTATCCATTATTTTGTGCAATATCACACTGGGGAAGCATGATTATTTAATGATGTATCTGTGGATAGGTTTACGATTTTTATTAGATATGTGTAAAGAGTTTAATATTTAGAGTGGAGCATTAAATAATGTACTGCTACTGTCAGTTTTATAAATTTTCCAAAACTTTTGAACCAGTTATCATACTAGCCCAGATAAACAAAACACTAAATCTTGTATGATTGATAATTCTTAAAAAAGAAGAAATAAGAAAATAAGGAGTAGCAGAGTGGTGCATCATTTTAAAGGATAAATTCAAGAAAATGTCATAGTTTGAGCAAATTGAAGTTTAATTTTTATATAAAACATTTGAGAAGCGAAGAACAAAGTGGATCAGTCAATTTCTTAATAATTGCAATCATTAACTATTAGACACAAGAGACTCTGCAGATGCTGGAATCTGGAGCAACACATACAAAATGCTGGAGGGACTCAGCAGGTCAGGCAGCATCGATGGAGGGGAATACACAGTCAAAATTTCGGAGGAGGGGGAGGAGCACAGGCTGGCTGGCAGGCAGGCAGGCACAGGCAGGCTGCTCCTCCCCCTCCCCTGACCACCTCATTCTAGCTTCTGCCCTCTTCCTTTCCAGTCCTCATGAAGGGTCTCGACCCCAAACGTCGACTGTTTATTTCCTTCCATTGATGCTGCCCGACCTGCTGAGTTCCTTCAGCATTTTGTGTGATGATTAAATATTATGGTGTTTTGCAGTACTGCATGAAACCTTACATAAAAAACTTATTAAACAAAACTATTTCAATTTATTCTGTTTTGCGAATCCCTCACTGAACCTTTTAGAGTGGATGTATCTATCCTGATTTAGAACTGACAAATCTTGTATTGAGAAATGGTTATAGTTGACGACTTCCTGAATCCACATGAAAGCAATTTTCAGTAAGTTTCTTTTTACTTGATAACATAATGGAGGTTTTGACCTCTCAGGAAGAATAATCTGAAGCTTTTTTTGTTTGAAAGATGCCTTTTAAAACAGCTAATTGCTACTATTCATGTTACATACAATGTTTTAAAGTTTGTGCGTTTAATTTTTTGTTTTGCTTTTCTTTTAGGTACAGCAGGGCTTATGTGGTGGAAGGGGAACCGTACGCTGGTTATGACAGACACAATGCTGAAATATCTGCTTTTCATCTGGATCGGTACTGTACAAAAGCATGTTTTTGGGACTAGGGGTGGTATAAGAATTTAGTTAAATGCTTGCATTTGGTTGAAATCAATATTTGTATTTTAAAAAATGGTTAAGCTGATTTTATTCTTAATTGTAGCCAGACTAGTACACATAGCTTTGTGTGTTTTCTTAGTCTGACCTTTTATCATCTACGTTGGAATCACAGAAAACTGATGAGGCAGAAGGAGGCCATTCAACCAATCATGTTGATGCTGGTTGAAAAGGATTACTCAGCCTAATCCCACGTTGGACCAGAGCCCTGCGAGTAGAGAATTACAAGTGCATATTCAATCATATTTTAAGCATGATTAGGATTTTTGCCCTTTCGGGAAGTGACTTCCAGATCCCTACTACCCAACAGGTGAAAACAAGTTTTATTTCCCCTCCAATCATTCTCTCAGCTACTTTAAATATATGTGCCCTGGTCTTTGACCCCTCTGTTGAATGAAATAACCCCTTTCTGTTAACTCAATCATGGTTCCTCAAAATCTTAATACAGCTGAATTCAGTCTCTCCTCAGCCCTCCTCTGCCACCACATCCTATCTAATCTTTCCTCATTAAAATTTTCCAGATCTGGAAACATCTTGCAAATCTCCTCTGTACCCTCCAGTGTAATCACATGAGGTGACCGGAACTTTACACTGTACTCAAACTGTGATTTATCAGTGTTATATATAGTTCGAGCATAATCTTTCTGCTCTTACATCCTATGCCTCAGCTAAGAAAGAACATCCCATGTCCCTTTTTAGCCACCAAATCTAACTATCCTGCTAACTATAAGGCTCTGTGGAGATGAGCTCTTATGTCACTCTGATCCTCCAGACCCTTCGTTATCTTTCCATTTATTGTTGTATATCACAAAAAGCAGTGTCTCTCATTTCTATGGATTAAATTCTATTTGCTCCTTTGTTTTGCCCAACTAATCAGGCCATCTGTATCTTCCCGAAGTCTAAAACTTTCCTGTTCACTGTGAACAACATCACCAGTTTTGGTATTCTTTACAAGTTTCATTATCATGCACCCTTCATTTAAATTTCCATCATTAATATAACACTAAGATTGGATCCAATATTGGCTTGGCAATATGATACAGAGGGGCATGGTGGAGGGTTGTTTTTATGATTGGATGCCTGTGACTAGTGGTGTTCCACAGGGATTGGTGCTGAGACCCTTAATAATATACATGAATGATTTAGATGTGAATGCAGGAGGCATGATCAATAAGTTTGCAGATAACGTGAAGATTGGTGGAATTGTTGACAGTGTGGAGGTTAATCTTAGGCTACCTGGTTGGTGAAATTGGTGAGAAATGGCAGAAAGAGTTTAATTCTGAAAAATGTGACCTGATACATTTTGAGAGTACATCTGAAGCCAGGACGTACACCGAAGGAGTACTGAGGAATAAAGAGAGCTTGGTGTGCAAGTCAAAAGATCCTTGAAAGAAGCAGCGCAGGTAGATAACCTGGTTAAGAAGGCTTATGGGGAAATTGGGCTTCATTAGCCAGGACGTTAAATACTAGAGCAGAGAGGTTATGCTCCAGCTTCATCAAACGTCAGATTTAACTGTAGTCCTGTGTCCAATTTCACTTATAACACTACCGGAAAGATTTGATAGTGCTGGAGAGGGTGCAGAGGAAATTCGTCATTATATTGCCTGGGATGGACCATTTCAGTTATAGATTGTAGCATTTGTATTGTTCTTGACACTCAGATAATACATTATTAATAGGAGACTGGAGAGGCTAGGTCTATTTCCCTGGAGTTGAAGACGTTAAGAGAGGACATGATGGAGATATATAATATTATGAAGGGTATAGATAGAGTAGACAACAGCAAACATTTTCCTCTTATAGATATATATAAAATTAGAAGACACAGGTATCAGAGGTATTATAAAATGAGAAGACACAGGTGAACCCTCGCAAGGCTTCAGGTCCCGATGGTGTACCTGGTAGAGTATTGAAAATCTGTGCCAACCAATTGGCTGGTGTGTTCAAGGACATCTCCAACCTCTCACTGCTGCAGTCGGAGGTTCCCACCTGCTTCAAAAGAACATCAGTCATACCGGTGCCCAAGAAGAGCAAAGTTAGCTGCCTCAATGGCTTTCACCCGGTAACACTCACGTCTACTGTGATGAAGTGCTTTGAGAGGTTGGTCATGGCTAGAATTAACTCCTGCCTGAACAAGGACCTGGACCCGCTGCAATTTGCCTACCGCCACAACAGGTCTACAGTGGATGCAATGTCACTGCTCTTCACTTGGCTTTGGAGCACCAAAATAATAGCGGTAGATACGTCAGCCTCCTATTTATTGATTAAAGCTTGGCGTTCAACACCATCATCCCCTCGTTACTAATCAACAAGCTTCGAAATCTGGGCCTCTGTACCTCCTCTGCAACTGGATCCTTGGCATCCTTATCAGGAGACCACAGTCAGTGTGGATTGGTAGAAACATCTCCTCCTCACTGACAATCAACACAGGCGCACCTCAAGGATGCGTGCTTAGCCCACTGCTCTACTCTCTCTACACTCATGTCTGTGTGCCTAGGCACAGTTCAAATGCCATCTATAAATTTGCCACTGACACCACTATCGTTGGCAGAATCTCAGATGGTGACAAGGAGGCATACAGGAGTGAGATAGACCAGCTGGTTGTGTGGTGTCACAACAACCTCGCACTCAACATCAGCAAGACCAAGGAATTGATTGTGGACTTCAGGAAGGGGAAGTCGGGAGAACATACACCAGTCCTCATTGAGGGGTCAGCGGTGGAAAGGGTAAGCAGTTTCAAGTTCCTGGGCATCAACATCTCAGAGTATCTATCCTGTGCCCAACATATTGATGCACTCATGAAAAAGGTGCGCCAGCAGCTCTACTTCATTAGGAGTTTGAGGATATTTGGTATGTCACCAATGACTCTTACAAATTTCTATAGATGTATGGTGGAGAACATTCTGACTGGTTGCATCACCGCCGGGTATGGAGGCTCCAATGTGCAGGATCGAAATAGGCCGCAGAGGGTTGTAGACTCAGCCAGCTCCATCACGGGCACAACCCTCCCCACAATCGAGGACATCTTCAAGAGGTGGTGCCTCAAGGAGGCGGCATCCATCATTAAGGACCCTCACCATCCAGGATGTGCCCTCTTCTCATTACTACCATCAGGGAGGAGGTACAGGAGCCTGAAGACCCACACTCAAGGTTTCAGGAACAGCTTCTTCCCCTCCGCCATCAGTTTTGTGAATGGTCAATGAACCGTCTTTGATTGAGTAGCCATACGAGACCATTGTCAAAACGCTCACTAAAATGCATGTGGACTACATCAAATACAAAAGAAACAAAGGACTGCAGATGCTGGAATCTAGATGAAAAAGACTATGATGCTGGAGGAACTCAGCAGGCCAGGCAACATCCATGGAGAAAAGCAGGTGGTCAATGTTTTGCATCAGGACCCTCCTTCAGGACTGAAGATAGGTAAAGGGGAATATATAGGCGGGAAAAGCAGAGCAGTGATAAGTGGACAAAAAAGGGGAGGCGGGGTGGGCACAAGGTGGTGATAGATAGATGCAGGTAAGAGAAAGTGATAGGTAGGTGCAGGGGAGAAGGGGAGAGCAGATCCACCAGGGGATGGGTCAAAGGTAAGGAGGAAAAAAGGGAGGTAGAAAAAAGAGAGAGAGGCTAGGAAAGGGAAGAAAAGAAGAGGCATGGTTGGGGGTGGGTTGTGGGGATTACTTAACATGGAAGATTTCAATGTTCATGCCATTAGACTGCAAGGTTCCAAGACGGAAAATGAGGTGCTGTTCCCCTAGTTTGCACTTGGAATTCTCCTGGCAGTGGAGGAGGCTGTGAACTAACATACCTGTGATGGAGTGGGAGTTGAAGTGACTGGCAAAGGGGAGATGCAGATCGTGGTTATGGATGGAGCGCAGGTATACTGCGAAAAGCGCACCTAGTCTGCGTTTGGTCTCGCCAATGTAGAGGAGGCCGCACTTGGAGCACCAAATGCAGTAGATGATATTAAGGGAGGTCCAGGTGAATCTCTGTCTCAGTTGAAAGGACTGTTTGGGTCTCTGAATGGAGGTGATGTAGGGGCAGGTGTTGCACCAATGGCAAGAGCAGTGGAAAGTTCCCAGGGTGGGAGTGGGATGGGGAGAGGAGTGAACTAGGGAGTCATGGAAAGAGCACTCCCTGCGAAAGGCAGAAAGGGGTGGGGAGGGGAAGATGTGCTTGGTGGTGGGGTCCCCTTGGAGATGGCGGAAGTGGCAGAGAATGATGTGTTGGACACGTATGCTGGTAGGATGAAATGTGAGGACAAGGGGGACCCTGGACCTCTTGGGTCTGGGAGGGGTGGGGGTGAGAGCAGAGGTGCGGGAAATGGTAGAGAAGCAGGTGTGAGCTACCTTGACTACAGTAGGGGGAAGCCACGGTTAGTAAAGAAGTTGGACAGCTCGGATGTCTGGAGTGGAAAGCCTCATCATGGGAGCAGATGCGGCGGAGGCAGAGAAATTGAGAAAAAGGGATAGTGTCCTTGCAAGAGACAGGGTGGGGGAAGCTGTAATCGAGGTCACTGTGGGTGTCAGTGGGTTGATAGAAGATGTCGGTGGATGAAGAATCTCCTGAGATGGAGATGGAAAGATCGAGGAAGAAGAGAGGTGTCAGAGATAGTCCAAGTGAATTGGAGAGCAGAGTGAAAATTTGTGGCGAAATTTATGAAACTATCAAGTTCTGCATGGGTGCAAGAGGTGGCACCAATGCAGTTGTTGATATAGTAAAGAAAGAGTTAAGGAATGGGGCCAGAGCAGGCTTGGAACAGAGACTGTTCAATGTAGCCAGCGAAGAGGTAGGCATAGCTGGGGCCCATGCAAGTGCTCATGGCCACACCCTTAGTCTGTAGAAAATGAGAGGAATCGAAAGTGAAGTTGCTTAGGGTGAGGACAAGTTCAGCCAGGCGGATGAGAGTGTTAGTGGGAGGGGACTGGTTCTGTCTTTGATGGAGAGAGGAGCAGAGGGTGGTGAGGACATCATGATGGGGAATGGAGGTATATAGGGACTGGACGTCCATGGTGAAGGTGAGGTTGTGTGACCTGGAGAACTTAAAGCTATGGAAGAGTTGGAGAGTGTGTGATGTGTCATGGATATAGGTAAGAAGGGATTGGACCGGGGGGACAGGACCGTGTCCAGGTACGAGGATACGAGCTCTGTGGGGCGAGAGCATGTGGAGACAATAGGTCTGCTGGGGTCGTCCCATCTTGTGGATTTTGGGGAGGAGATAGAAGCGGGCAGTCCTAGGTTGCAGCACTATTATGTTGGTAGCTGTGGGGGGGAGATCTCCAGAGGTGATGAGGTCAGTGATGGTGCTGGAGATAATGTCTTGGTGGTCCTTGGTGGGGTCATGGTAGGTAGGAGGAAGTGTCCGAGAATTAGTGTCTGGCTTCTGCAAGGTAGAGGTCAGACGCCAGATTACCATGGCACCACCTTTGTCAGCTGGTTTGATGACAATGTCAGGGTTGGTGCGGAGGGAGTGGAGAGCAGAGTGTTCAGAAGGGGTGAAGTTTGATTGGGTGATGGGAGCAGAAAAGTTAAGATGGCTGATGTCACGCTGACAGTTGGCTATGAATAGATCCAGGGAAGGTAACAGGCCCGGTGGGAGAGTCCAGATGGAAGAGGAGGGCTGGAGGCGTGAGAACGGGTCATCAGAAGGGAGAGAGGACTTCTTGCGGAAGAAGAAGGCACGGAGGCAGTCAAGAAAGAGCTTGGCATCATGCCAGGCTCGGAATTCGTTGAGGTGGGGGCGTAGAGGTATGAAGGTGAGGCCTTTGCTGAGAACAGACCGTTCAGCCTCGGAGAGGGGGAGATTGGGGGAATGGTAAAGACACGGCAGGGGTTAGAGTTGGGGCTAGAGGAGGAAGAGTGGGGGGGGTAGAGGGGCTGGGCTGGTGAGAGGGGTTGGGAGTGGTACAGGGGTAAAGCGTGTGATGGATAGGAGGTGGATGTAGGGGAGGGAACAAGAGGGGGAGCAGGAGGAGAAGTCAGGGAAGGGGGAGAGGATAAGGGGGTTGGGAGTGGGCTGGAGTAGGTGTAAGGTGGGATGCGGAATTAGAAGTAAATGGGGGAAAAAATAGAGCAAAGGCAACAGAAGGCGAAGCCTGGAGAGAGGGAGACCCCGGGGAGGAAGGGGTTGGGAGGAGCAGAGAGTGATGTAGGGCAGGGGTATCTGGGGGAGGGGGTGCTGGAGGACTGTGTGGCGGCAAGAACCTCTGATTCTGGGTGGGAAGGGGAGAGGGGACAGGTGGACCGTGCAGCAGCACACGTCTTGGAGAGTGAGGCCTGGAGCTGTGGAAGAGAAAGAGAGAGGGCCAGAAGGTGTCGGCGCATAGCGCAGAGGGTAAAGCAGAGGGCACAGAGGGAGAACCAGAGAGAGCAACAATGGATAGAGTGAACGTACCAGAGAGCCAAACTGGGAGGCGTGGAAATGGACCTGGGAGCCATGTGGAACAAAATCAAATACAATGCTTTCATCATCCACTTGTCACTTCCTCAAAAAATCCAGTCAAGTTAGTTGGACTTGATCTTCCATATTGACTCTTCCAATGCCTTTCCAAATGAAGCAATAATATAACTGTGATATCCTGCAACACTGGTGATGTAGATGTTAATAATGGACAACACAATCCTTTAGTCATTTTTATTGTTCAGGAATTTAATGCTAGGTTTTGTTGTGTTGCTTTCATTAATAGAAGGCAAAGTATTCTGAAAATACACAACAAATCAGTCAGCATGTTTCCACTTCTAATGTTGAGGATTCTTCATTAGAAGTGGAAAAAGAGAAAGCCAAAGAATTTCATTATCAGACTAAGCATAAAAGGAAAAAAAATTGATAGGAAAGGATAAACAATGTGGGGCTGGCAAGTCTAAAATCAGGGTCAGCTCCATTCAAAATTCTCTACCCTGCAATCACATGGCCCATTCATTGAGTATATCGAGGACAAAGTATTTTGTTTTGTTCATTTGGGGGTGGGGTGTTTCTGGTTTTCTTTGGTGTTCAGCAATAATGGTTATTTTCAGTCTTTTGAAAAAGTCACTGAAATTATTCATCAACTTTTGGTCTCTGAAATCAAATTGGTGATAATAACAGTTACAGAATAGTAATCAGGCTTCACTATAATTATTTCTTAAACAAAATCTTCACTCCTTTCACGTAATTGCAAACACCTTTTATTTCTCATTCCATTTCCGCTTGAGCATTTACTCTTCCCACCTTTAACACCAAAATAACACTAGCAACAGAATTCCAAAGCAAATGGGCTTGATCGGTAGTCCACATGAACGTGAAAACTGCATGTGGAGTTGTATTGCATGGGACGGCATGCTAGCTGTATTGCATGGGGTGGCACGGTAGTGTAGCAGTTAGCATAACACTATTACAGCGCCAGAGACCAGGGTTCAATTCTGGCCACTGTCTGTACGTTCTCCCTGTGTCTGCGTGGGTTTCCTCTAGGTGCTCCTGTTTCCTCCCACATTCCAAAGACGTACGGGTTAGGAGCTGTGGGCATGCTGTGTTGGTGCTGGTGGCACTTGCGCGCTGCCCTCAGAACATTCTAAGCAAAAGATGCATTTCACTGTGTGTTTCGCTGTACATGGGACTAATAAAGAAATCTTATCTATCTTATTTTATTTGCTGAATCATAGCTTACTGACAATGTATCAGGTTCATCCAACACAATCACTGGACCTATCCCACAGGTAGCACTGACTCACCAGAGGAGGCAGCATAGTAGTATAGAGGCAAAAAGAGTAGCCCTTTGAGTTTCTCAGAATTGACAACATTTGGTCAGATATGAGCAAGGATGCCTCCTCCTGATTACCATGTACTGTCCTCCCTCAGCTTGTAAATCAGTGCTCCACCATGTTGAGCAACATTTGGAAGCAGCTCTGAAAGTAGCAAGGGCACAGTCATCAGCAAAATAATGGCACTTGCTCACCAATAACTTGCTTGCTGATGCCCAGTTTGGGTTTTGCCAGGACCTCTCAGCTCCAGATATCATCATCTTTTCTCTTTCTCTTTCTTGTGAGTTGCTGCCAGGCTTTGTCTTCTGCTGTTTTGCCTTGCATACCTGCTTGTTTCTGGCCATCCTCCTTGTTCTTAATGTATTGGAAACATGGTGAAATGTGGCTCTTGGCTCATTTTCCAAGTGTGTACTGATGCTGTACCAAACTTGTAAAGTGAAATCATTACTTAAAGGACAGAAAATCATGGGAAGCACACTTTCTGGTGTACCCTTGATGGGTTAGAATCTAACCCAGATATGAGCATTCAACTTAAAATTCCCAGATTTTTAGTAGATATTGTGAGAATTGTCAAATGCATTCTTTAAAATTGCATAAAGGGAACAAATTGGGCAATAGAAATGGAAACTTTGCCATTGGACTCTCTGATCTTTACTCTCTGCTTCCACAACCATGCAATCCAAACCCCCACTGTGCTCTTTCATCACCCTAGTGCTTTAATAAACAAATACATAGCTTCATAATGTTGTTGTTGAGTGCTTCAAATAGAAACAAACTGATCAAATTACTGAGCCTGGAACCTTTCTAATATTGCAGCAAAAGAAAGTAGGTCTATGGTGATGGGAGTTACTGGATTTACCATATTATGCCATATTCCTACCATGTTCATGACTCCAATTGAAAAGTGAAATGACGACTATAGGAATGCTTGACAGTCTTGAGAAAAAATAGGCCTGTGGCCTAATAAAATTCTATATCAACTGCTTCAGGGTGTTGTAACCTGATATAATGCTGATTTACTGAAAAATTCAAATCTAACTAGAAATATATTATAGAAGTTCAAATTCCAAAAAAAGATTTGAATTTTATAATACTGTGAAAAGAATCCAATGTCAAGTCAGTACTGTAAGTTGACAGCTCCGAATAAATCTACATTCATGATTTAATTGTATTGTTTCATTATGTCCCACTTATCTTGTGCAACGTAAGCAGCTTTCTTGCTAAACACAGTATA
Organism: Pristis pectinata; assembly: GCF_009764475.1. Lineage (NCBI taxonomy): Eukaryota > Metazoa > Chordata > Chondrichthyes > Rhinopristiformes > Pristidae > Pristis > Pristis pectinata. The sequence continues at coordinate 63,597,443 of NC_067407.1, forward strand.
ACTCATTTTTGTTTCTAGAAGGTACTTAGCAGGATATTGTCTTTTAGAAAATGTGCAATTAGAAATGAATACATGGTAAAAATAGGCACGAGGGACGGGTTAGGAAGTTGTGGCATGCTATGTTGGTGCCAGAAGCATGGCAACACTTGCAGGCTGCCCCCAGAACATTCTACGCAAAGATGCATTTCACTGTGTGTTTCGATGTACATCTGACTAATAAAGAAATTTTATCTTATCTCATTCAGCTGAGTTGGTACATTTCTGGCTTTCTTTCAGAACCTTTCTCTCAGAACCTTTCTCTATATTATAAGTAATTACTTAACGGAGCATGAGGAATTACATACAACACGTGCATTAAAAATGTACATTTAAAGTAATTGTTGATGATGAGATAGAGTAATAGGTTAAGGTTTTCAGTGCAGGAATGTAGCATGTTGATGATCTGAATGTTGTTCAATTAACTCTAAACTTCGTTGTGAGATGTTGTCCTGTAAGTTGCTTGATTGGGAACTTGGTGACCTTGTAAATTGTTTGTACATTTATTAAAATCAGTTTTCTTTACTCAGCTTGGTAAGGGTAAATAAAGCAAATCTGATGGGAAGATGCATTGAAAGGTTAAAACTGAACCAAAATATTGAAGTAATCCTGCTGCTTTATTAATTGTTGGTGTAACTAGAACAGTTCTGGTTTCTGTAGACAAGAGACTGCAGATGCTGGAATCTAGAGCAAAATACAAACTGCTGGAGGAACTCAGTGGGTCAGGCAGCATCTACGGAGGGAAGTGGACAGCTGACGTTGAGACCCATCATCAGTTTAGCTATTTCCCCTCTATTTTTCAGTCCCCCTCTGTCTCACCTAAAAATTCTATACCTGGGATATGAAGTTAACAGTTCTGCCCATCTTTCAACCATGTCCCAATGATGCCAACAATATCATCGTCCCATGTATTAATCCTTCTACCTTACTAGACTCCTTGCATTAAAATAGATGCAATTTAGCTTGGCCTGCCTTCTAGACTTACTAACTTTTTCTCTTCCATGTGACTGTACCTCCATATCTGAACATCAATTCTGAGCCCATTCCCCTGCCAACTCAGTTTAAACCTTCCCAACAATACTACCAAACCTCCTTGTAAGGATGTTGGTCCAGCTCCGGTTTAGGCGCAACCTGTTGCGCTCCCACCTTTTCCAGAACCTTAAAGCCCATCCTCCTGCACAATTCCTTCAGTCACACATTTGTCTGACCTAACCTTCTGATACTTACTAGCTCGTGGCAGTGGAAGCAATCCAGAGATTACAATGTTTGAGATCCTGCTCTTTAAAAGGCTACCTAGCTCTCGAAACTCATGTTGCAGGACCTCATCCCTCCTCCACCTTTGTCGCTGATACCAAAATGTACCAAAGCCATTGGATGTTCACATTCCTCCTTCTGAATGTCCAGTAGCTGTTCTGAAACATCCTTGACCCTAGCACCAGAGAGTCAATGTACCATCCTGGATTCTTGTTTGTGCCCATAGAAATGCCTATCCTCCCGCCTTGCGACAGAATTCCCTTTTGGACTCTCTGATAGGACTCAACCTTTGTTATCCTTTTACCCATCATGTATTAATGGAACAATTTGGGGATTCCTTGATTTTTGCTAGATATTTCTTTTCATGCACTCTTTACCATCCAAAGACATCAAGGTGTTCATGTATACAAATCACAAAGGGGCATGACAGAAATGTTGGCTTTGAGGAGTGGATCAGTATTAATTTTTCTAATGACTTATTGGGCTATCTAGTATTACACAATAAGGAACTATAATGGAATCTTTGATAAGGTTTAAAAGCCACAAAACAAACCTTCAGTCTGTTCAACAGTTCTCTCATACTTAATAGGTATTGGTTCATTATTGTCACTTGTACTGAGGTACAGTGAAAAACTTGTCTTGCATACTGTTTGTACAGATCAATTCATTACACAGTGCATTGAGGTAGTACAAGGTAAAAACAATAACAGAATACAGAGTAAAGTGTCACAGCTACAGGGAAGCGCATTGCAGGTAAACAATAAGGTGCAAGGTCATAAGGTAGATTGTGAGGTCAAGAGTCCATTTCATCGCATAAGGGAACCATTCAATGGTCTTATCACAGTGGGAGAGAAGCTGTTCTTGAGCCTGGTGGTATGTGCCCTCAGGCTCCTGTATCTTCTGTCTAATGGGAGAGAGAATGACCTGGGTGGGTGAGTGGGTGGGGTCTTTGATTATACTGGCTGCTTCACCAAGGCAGTGAGAGGTATAGATAGAGTCCATGGAGGGGAGGCTGGTTTCCTTGATGTGCTGGGCTGTGTCCACAACTCTCTGCAGTTTCTTGCAGTCCCGGGCAGAGCAGTTGCTATATCAAGCCGTGATGCTTTCTATGGTGCATCAATAAAAGTTGGTGTCTGTTTCCAATGGTTCAAGGCCAGGTACAAAGGTGTGTACAGGAACTAATGGGTGGGTGGAGCCAGACCCTGATTGACAGTGATGTGGCTTTCAACCCAGGTGATCAATGGTGTCACATGACAGCCATGACCCTTCATAATACAATCCACCCCTCGAAAGTCACACCACCTGCCAATCATGGGAATAACTATCACTAAGCTTAGAAATATGCATCAGTGTGCAGTACTAATGAAAGGCAGAAGTGGCTCTAATAATCTGACAAGCACAGCACAAAATACAGATAGCTACTACAATTAGAAAGAGGGCAGTGGTCCAGTGGATGACAGTTGCCCACCATCCCCCCAGTGACCCAAACAGCCACCAGTTTCCCCATGAGGTGTCGTGCTGGAGGTGCTGGTCCCTTGCTTTTTGAATTTTAGCCACCGAATCCTGAATGTGAGCAGCCAGGTTGGTGATGTTGCTGGACTCATCAGGGATAAAGCTGCAGCACTCCTTACCAATCACTGCACAGGTACCACTATCCACAGTGAGTAGGTAATCTAGGGCCATCTGATTCTGCAGGGCTACCAACCTGATGGCAGCCAGATCCGCTGCCATCCTCATCAGGGCATCCTCAGTACATTGCAGTGACATTTTCATTTCGTAAGCCAGCGTCTGGAGCACGCTGGTCATCTGGATGACTTGGGATAGTTGGGCTGTGCCATATGTGGGAAAGGCTATCATCCAGAACCTCTCCGCCTCCATGATGGCCCTCTTGTCCCGGTGGCTGCTGCTCCCCAAAGTCATCAAGAGCGTGGATATAGGGCACCACAAATGCTGAACAGCAACTGTACCAGCTCGTGGGGAGCCACGGATAGGCACGGTGGCCACAAATCCAGTGGGTCCTGTTCAAAGTTTAGGGAGCCTCCAGCTTAGTGGCACCATCGGCAGTGGTCACTGAGGCACCTGGATACCAGTTTCGCTCACAATCACTATGGCCAACTGAAAGGGTGAAACTGTGCTCATTCGGGAGTCTGCACCAGCATTCCCTTGGCTTACTCAGCGGCTGTGGGATGACTCTGAGGGTTGGGACTCCTGAAACACCCACCCCATCGAGGATCGTTGGAAGGGATGTCCTGTAGTGGCGAGGGACTGCCATCCACCCCCCGCCCCCCCAAACCGATATACCAAACCCAACAGGTGTAAAAAGTCTGTGTAAGCAGTTCATGAAGATCATCCAGGGGGATTCGGTGTAAGTGGTAGAGCTTTACCGGCGTGTGCTGGGGTCGGGATGCAAATCTAGCAGTCTGATTTGTTGGCGAATTCATAGGCGATTCTGAGGGAGGTGTTAGCAGACATTCTGATATCGATCATCACGGTGAGCAGGAGGAGTAATTGGAGTAGTACCATTATCCTGTGGGGGGTGGTTGAGGAACAGACTCATTCTCAGCAGGTCAAGTGTTGGGTATGAAGGTAGGATAGGTTAGTTTGACCCAGAATCGCGACCCAATGGGTGTCCCTGGGAACCACATGCAACAACTTCTTTCTTCTGAGGGGGGCCCTGTGGCTGTTGGACCGACACTGAGTCTTCCGTCTCGGGGGGCTCGGGTCCTTGCAAGTCGGGAGTGTGCCAGATGGCAGGATAATGGGGACCGCCCCTCCCACCCACCCTTTGGCCAGTGGATTCAGCTGGTTGACGGCCTGCTGTAGCACACCGGACCACCCCTGCAGTGTGCGGGAAGGCATTAGCATGTGTACTGTTTCTTTCAGTAGGCCGTTCATTCTTTCTATCAGGCCCGATGCCTGTGGATGGTAGGGGCTATGGAACAGCCACAAGATCCCCGCCTCAGCCGCCCAGTTCTGGACTTTAGCTCCTGCAAAGTGTGAGCCCTGATCGGATTGTACCTCCCATGGGACTCCATAGATGGAGGAGAGGTACTGCAATCCTTTGATGGTGCTGTTCTGGTCGGCCCTCTCTCAGGGCACTGCCACCAGGACACCTGAGTATGTGTCCACCATTGTCAGGCGTATTGCTTTTTATTGTAGCGTGGGATTAGTCCTATATAATCTATCTGCCACACGAGACCTGCTGCTGTGCCGTGGCAGATGTGACCCGGTGGCCTGCCGGCCAGCCTCGTGGTTTCACTTGTTGGCAGATGGGGCAGTTTCAGGAATATCTCATTTACCTGTGTGCCACTGGATCCTGAGAAACAATACATTCTGGGCTGGGCCTTGCATCTTTTCCATATTAATGGCCCAGCCCTCTTTTCTAAGGGAGGAGATTAGCATATCAAGAGCCTCTGAGGGTATAAGAATGTTGTCAATGTAATGGGCGGTTGACACCCTTGGGGGAAATTGAATGGTTTGCAAATCTCAGGAGATTAACCCATGGCATATTGTGAGGCTATGAATGTACCCTTGTGGTAGATGTTGGCAGGTGTATTTGCTCCTATCCCAGGTGAATGCAAATTGGTCCTGGGAGGTATGATGGAGGGGGATGGAAAAGAATGCATTAGCCAAATCCACAACAGCATACCATGGTTTGTCTGGGCATCCTGAAATATCCTTGACCAGAGTGACGATGTCAGGTACAGCGGCAGCGAGGGGAGGGGGGAAGCCTCATTAAGGTGTCTGTAGTCCACAGTCATGTGCCACATCCCATTCTTTTTTGCAGATGGGCCAGACAGGGTTTTTGAAGGGGAGGCTGCAGGTCAGATGACTCCCTCCTGCAGCAGGGCTTGGGCAGCCTCCGTGATGTCTTGGTGTCCCCCCCCCCCCAGCACCCTATACTGTCGACTGCAGGTGACCTTGGAGGGAGAGAGAACAACAACTGGTTCCCACTTGGCTGCCCTGACTACCACTGTAGCCCGGGCAACTCCAAAAGTGAACTTGCCCTGGTTGGTGTTAGGGACTGTCCCTTTAAGACATTGATCCCCAGTGATGCACTCAGGTGAGGCTGCTATTAAAACACTTACAGTTCGAGGAGGTTGGTTCCCAATGGCCATGCAGACCTTGACTTCCCTCGTGGGCAAAAGGGACCCCCACCCCAACCCCTCTGTCTGCATCTGTGCCCCCTTCCACACAGCAGGGTTCCCCAGGATGATGGTGTGTTGGGCACCTGTATCGACAAGTGCCAACCACCTCTGCACGTTCCCCTTTCCCCAGTGTACCGCTATGGGTATATGTGGCCTCAGGTACCCTGGGCAGGGGAGGGTGATGGAGCAAACGCACTGGGGACCCTGACCTTCATCTGTTGGGTGGGGGGGGGGGGGGGGGGGGGGAAAGAGGCAGGTGGTGGAGGTCTGCCACCCCATGGGTGAGAGTTCCTGCTGGCGGAAATGGGACACTTCCTGTTGCAGCAGTTCCTGGAGCAGAGCCCTGAGGACAGGAGAGACTTTCAAGTGGGGGAGGGGTGGAGGCAGTATCAGTGTCTGTGGGGGCAGCCCACATGGTCTGGCAGATGGAGGTGCCCCCTGTTTTGGGCTTGGTCCCGGGGTGGCTGTGGGTCTTCCCCCTGCTGGACTGCCACCCCCACCGCCCCCACCGAGCTCTTTCCACCGCGCATGGAGAGCAGAGATCAGGACCCCGCCTATGCTGGCACAGTCCACTCCTGCGCGCAACAGGTCTAGGTACAACTGTTTGCGCGCGAGACGAGGGGTCGTGTCTCCAGCCCTCATCTCCGCTCTACGGACCTGGGTGGGTGCCACCCGCTGCATGTACTCTAGCCCTTCCAGGAGAGTGATGATTTCCTGTACGGTCTTCCCAATGGCCAGTCCCATGAGGGGCAGGACCACTGGCCTCAGGTTGGGGCACACAGTGGCAACCAGATATCCCGCTAGCGCGCTGGTCACCCTGGTGTTCTCTAAAAGCTCGAGGTGACTGGTCCCCTCATAAATGCTGGTCACTAGCACCCATTCCCTGATGACCCTGGTGCCCTCACTGACTATGCTCTACTGTGGCTGCCCATATAAATCCCACTTGAGGAGGTTAGGGTACCAGTGCTCCTGATCCCTCCTGGTGGCACCCACAGGGCGTTATTAATGCCCTGTTGATCAGACAAGCTCCCTAGGGCACTCACTTCCTGGTGAGAGGCTCACATTGGGGGGGCCCCCTCATCTCACAGTCAGAGCAGCCATGCGGCCAGCTGTTCGCCCGGCCGGTGGCGATACCGATCTGCCAGCTGGGTAAGCTCCTTGATGGAGAAGTCCCGGGTCTCTGTGGTCTCGGAGGGACCGCGGTCACTTTCCCCTGCGGAGGCCCAATCCTGACTCCCCTCCCTTCTGTGGTGGCCCTGGGACCGCGTGACGACAGGTCGAGCATGCTGGGGTTCAGGTGCATGGGGGGGGGGGGGGGGGGGGTGGGAAGGATGGGTGTGATGGGACTCAGGCTCTTCAGGTACCCCCTCCTTATCATTATCCATCCATATGTCCCCATCCCCCAGCCATGCATCCAGCTTGTCGCCAAGCTGGACCAAGACTCAGATTTTGAAAGGGTCTGGCTGCCAGCCAGACCGGCAGGCTGCCTGAGCTTGCTACAGCTGAATCAGCCTGCAGGCGACCTCCGTACCCCTGGCCTTGAGGTCGTTGACCCGGGTCTCGGCAGTCTGAACTGCCTCCTGCAGCGTACGGTATCACTATCTCCCTTTCCTTTTGGAGACATATTCTGCAACTGGCTAGTAATCCCGACCTGGCGTCTCAGGAAGGACACAAGTAGCCAGAAGGCACCTCTTTGACTCCCTTTGGCCCTGGGAAATCCCGACTTCTGGAAGAGGGCGACCATGTGGTGCCCCAGTTTCTAACCACGGGGGTCTAGCTGCTCAGCCCAGTCCACTGGTTTTCCGTGGTCTGCCAGCATGCTGGCCAAGCTCCCAAATCCCTCACTCTCATCAGTCCACCAGGAATCCTATCCTCAGTGCCTGCACTGGCCTTCTTCCCCCGTTCCAAAACATCCTTCCCCACGCGCGTCTGTGTCCAGCCAAGACCTTCAAGACCCTGCTCACAGTGCCAAATGTTGTAAGGCAAGTTCATAAGGTCTTAAAGGACAATGACTCTGGACACAGTCTTTGAAGTTAAAATGATTTATTCGCAAAGACAAACATCGGACAGGATGAACAGGAACAGGTGCACACTTACACACACACACGGGTGATCACAAACATGGGGGAAATCGCAACAAGGGTGAGATGCACACACACACACACCAAACTGGTTACAAATGATCAAGGAAGAAACAATACAATGCCTGACCCCTCAACCTCAGTGCAAGCATCAGCTCTACGCTACCAGTAATCTACTTAGGACACTCCTAACTCTTGTGGAAGTGAACACTCTTACCAATGGTCTCTTCAGCATTGTTTCACAATTCCTGGAGCAATCAAAAGAGAGTGAACCATGTACATGTGGCATTCTTTATAGTGCTGGAGGGTTGAGTGGTCCAGCCCAGGTAATTCAAACAATCCAATGGTTCAAGGCCAGGTACAAAGGTGTGTACAGGAACCAATGGTCAAGGGTGTGCACTAATGGATGGGTGGATCCAGACCTTGATTGACAGTGATGTGGCTTTCAACCCAGGTGATCAATGGTGTCACGTGACAGCCATGACCCTTCACAATACATCGTCAAAGGGGACCTGCCAAATTTCTTTAGGCTCCTGAGGAAATAGAGGCGCTGGTGAGCTTTCTTGGCAGTGGCGTCTACGTGGTTGGACCAGGACAGGCTTTTGGTGATGTTCACTCCAAGGAACTTGAAGCTCTCAACCCTCTCCACCTCAGCACCATTGATATAGACAGGTGCATATACACTACCCCCTTTCCTGAAGTCAATGACCAGATCTTTTGTTTTGCTGACATTGAGGGAAAGGTTGTTGTCATGACACCATGTCACTAAGCTCTCTCTCTCCTTCCTGTACTCCAACTCATCGTTATTTGAGATACGGCCTACTACAGTGGTATCATCTGCAAACTTGTAGATGGAGTTAGAGCAGAATCTGGTCACGTAGTCATGAGTACATAGGTAGAGGGCTGAGGACGTAGCCTTGTGGGGAACCAGTGTTGAGGATAATCGTGCTGGAGGTGTTGCTGCCTATCCTCACTGATTGTGGTCTGTTGGTCAGAAAGTTAAGGAGCCAATTGCAGAAGGAGGTATTGAGTCCCAGGTCTCGGAGTTTGGTGATGAGTTTGCTTGGCATTATAGTATTGAAGGCGGAGCTGTAGTCAATAAACAATAGGTTAATATAGAGTACTTCCCACATCAAGAATTTTGCCTTCTTTGAGGGGATTAAAATTCAAAATCAAAGAAGTGATTTGTTATTTGCTTGAGGCCTTTGTCAGATTCCATTTGGAGTTTCAGGCAGCAAAGCTCTGGATGTTCACAATGGCTTTACTGAGTGGTCTCATGTTCATCCTGTCTCCACATCAGAAAGGCTATTTAATTTCTTGGTGGTTCTTCAGTTGGGCTCATTATTCCTGAGTGAAGACTGTGATTTCTCAGGTCAATACATTGTAATTATTTTTCTGGGCAATAATCTTTCAATTAAGTTTGGATTGATGTTGCATTGAGAGAACTTTGTACTTTTCTTTGATGTAAAGGCTTTAATTTCAATTTCAAACATTACAACAAGCACATAGTACAACAATTTAACCTCCCGCTCACTGTGTTGCACAGATATATGCATCTTATGTCGATGTTGTCATATTGATCCCAGAAACCTTGAGGCAAAAATTAAAGTCAAATCGAGCTAACATAGGTGGAGAATTTTGTGACTGTTGTTAATGTGGTACGTTAAGGTATTTATTGCAGCACTTTTGTAAAAATGTGTTTTCCAGCAGGAGATGAATATCCTTTTTGGATTAAAAAATAACAAAGAAAATCTGGTGAATACTGATCCAAGAAGCATGCTGGTTTGACTAGAAAAAATATTATCATTGTTCCAGATGCTGCCAGTTAATGCAATGCCAGGTTGAAATGAATGTCATTTCATCTGAACTGGCATATGTATGTCCTGGGAAAGTAATTATTTAAAAAGCCCTCCGCTTTCTCTAAGCTGCTGACACCTGACCATTGTCAGTCAAGTTGCAATAGTAGCAATTTTTAGGCAGGATTAAGGTTGTGATGCCATGACTTACCTGACTGCATCCTCTGCCTATGGAATCTCAGATCCAGCTCATGTAATATAATATAGAAGCTAAAATTTGTAGGTACATTTTAACTGTATTGATGACCTTTATTAAACATGTAATCTTTCTCCATGGTAAATGTCAGTACACTGACATGCAAACTTAAATGTGTACAAGATGTATCTAGTCTTTCTGAAAAACAGTATGAATGGAATGCATTTAAATAGGACGAAGTGATTCTCAATAGTATTTGTATCAACTATATTTCAGCATTGAAACTCCATAAATTTCTCAGTATTGCTCAAAATAAAAATTACTTTCAAAGTACTGACAGTTTTAACATGTTCCCATTTACAACTAAAATGCCATTGAGCCAAGTGGAACAAGTAAACTGCACTATCTGATTTAATTATGGTCCAAAGATGCATCCACATAATCAAATGTTGTGATTAATGAAGTTATTATTGGATTTGCTGGATAGGTCTGCCTTGTCATTGTTAAACAATAGCAATTTCTTGTCTACTCGTGGTAAGAGGATATAGAACATAATTGGGCCAGTAAGCTACTACTATTATCTCATGAATTGGAAATTCTTTGTCTGAAAATAAAGTGTGATTGATGGAGTTTTAGCATTCATCAAATAGCTAAGGAAATCCAGCATGACCCTGATGGCCCCCACCAATTTTTATAGTTGCACCATAGAGAGCATCCTTAGGAGAGCTAGAAGGGGGCATGAGAAGTCCTTGGCAAGTAGGATCAAGGAAAACCCCAAGGCGTTCTACACGTATGAAAAGAATAAGAGGATGAATAGACTGAGGGTAGGACTGATCAGGAATAAAAGAGGAAACATGTGCCTGGAGTCGGAAGAGGTAGGGGAGGTCCTTAATGAATACTTTGCTTCAATATTCACCAGAGAGAGAGAGAGACCTTGATGTTTATGAGGATGGCATACAACAGGGTGATATGCTAGGGCATGTCGACGTGAGGAAAGTGGATATGCTGGAACTTTTGAAAAACATTAGGATAGATAAGTCACTGGGGCCGGATGGGATATATCCAAGGTTCTTATGGGAAGCAAGGGAAGAGATTGCTGCGCCTTTGGCGACGATCTTTGCATCCTCACTGGCCACAGGAGTAGTGCCAGCTGATGTTCCTTTGTTTAAGAAAGGAAGTAGGGATAACCCTGGGAATTACAGAACAGTGAGTCTTACTTCAGTGGTGGGCAAATTACTGGAGAATATTCTTAGAGACAGGATTTATGGGCATTTGGAGAAGCATAGGCTGATTAGGGACGGTCAGAATGGCTTTGTGATGGGCAGGTCGTGCCCCACGAACCTGAGTGAATTCTTTGAGAATGTGACAAAGCACATTGATAAAGGTAGAGCAGTGGATGTGGTGTACATGGATTTTAGTAAGGCGTTTGATAAGGTTCCTCATGGAAGGCTTATTCAGAAAGTTAGGAGGCATTGGATCCAGGGAAACTTGGTTGTGTGGATTCAGAATTGGCTCGCCCATAGAAGACGAAGGTGGTGGTAGATGGAGTATATTCTGCCTGGAGGTCGGTGACCAGTGGTGTTCCGCAGGGATCTGTTCTGGGGCCCCTGCACTTTGTGATTTTTATAAATGACTTGGATGAGGATGTGGAAGGGTGGGTTAGTAAGTTTGCTGATAATACAAAGGTTGGTGGTGTAGTGGATAGTGTAGAAGGTTGCTGTAGATTACAACAGGATATTGATAGAATGCAGAGCTGGGCTGAGAAGTGGCAGATGGAGTTCAACCTGGATAAGTGTGAAGTGATACACTTCGGGAGATGGAATTTGAAGGCAGAATACAAGGTTAATGGCAAGACTCTTAACAGTGTGGAGGAACAAAGGGATCTTGGGGTCCATGTCCATAGATCCCTCAAGTTTGCCGCACAGGTCAATAGGGTTGTTAAGAAGGCGTATGGTGTGTTGGCCTTCATTATTTGGGGTATTGAGTTCAAGAGCTGCGAGGTGATGTTGCAGCTCTATAGAACTCTGGTTAGGCCACACTTGGAGTATTGTGTTCAGTTCTGGTCACCTCATTATAGGAAGGATGTGGAAGCTTTAAAGAGGGTGCAGAGGAGATTTACCAGGATGTTGCCTGGATTGGGGAGCATGTCTTATGAGGATAGGCTGAGTGAGCTAGGCTTTTCTTTTTGGAGAGAAGGAGGATGTGAGGTGACTTGATAGAGGTGTATAAGATGATAAGAGGCATAGATTGAGTTGTCAGTCAGAGACTTTTTGCCAGGGGACATAATTTTAAGGTGATTGGAGGAAGAAATAAGGGGGATGTCAGGAATAAGTTTTTTACACGGACAGTGGTGAGTGCGTGGAATGCATTGCCGGCAAAGGTTGTGGGGGCAGATACATTAAGGACATTTAAGAGACTCTTAGATAGACACATGAATGATAGAGAAATGGGGGGCTATGTGGGAGGGAAGGGTTAGGTAGATCTTAGAGCAGGATAAAATGCTGGCACAACATTGTGGGCCGAAGGGCCTGTATTGTGCTGTTTTGTTCTGTGTTCTACCAGTCTCCCCTCCATTGACTCTGTCTAATCTTCCCGTTGCCTAGCAGCCAACATAATCAAAGACCCTTTCACCTTGGTCATTCTCTCTTCTCCCCACTTCCATCGGGCAGAAGATACAAAAGCTTGAAAATACAAACCATCAGGCTCAAGGACAGCTGCTTATCTCGCTGTCTTAAGACTCTTGAACAAACTTCTTGTACGATAAAGATGAATTCTTGATCTCTCAATCTACTTCATTTTGCACTTATTTATCCAGTGCACTACACTTTCTCTGTAACTGTAAAAGAATATTCTGTGTTATGTTATTGCTTTTTGTTTTGTACTATCTCAATGTAATGTTTGGAATGATCTGTCTGGATGGCATGCAAAACAAAGCTTTTCATTGTATCTTTGTACATGTGACAATAATAAACCAATTACCAAATGTTACATTTGAAGCGATAGGGCAGTATCATATACCATTTATTGAGGATCTTGGATGCAGAATATTATTTTCAGAATCCTTGATGGCAAATGTAATCTTCTGTTTCTCAGTAAATAACCAGAAGAACAAAATTCTAGGGCAGTGAAATCTCCAATGCCTGATGAAGGAAACTTTAATAAAGTTTTCAAAGCCCAGCACTGAACTCTAGTAGTCATTACCATTCAATTTTGATGAACAGTTTCATAAAAACAAATAATAAGCAACATTGAACATGAAAAAATATCTAACAAGTGATCTCTCCAGGAAACAGTGAAATGAAGTTTAAAGCTTTCTTTCAGTAGTTCAAATATTCAAATAGTGGAAGGAATCATTTTTCATATTAATGATAATGATTTATTTTGGAGAATATTTTTGTCAACATGGTTAACCATTTTAAAATATTTTAAATTAAAAGCAATCTGTTTAGAAATTAGATTTTAAAAATTAATTTTGTGTTTGTTTTCAGGTGATTGAAATTGTAGCTTTTGGAACAGAAAATTATAAACCCACTAACCTGTGCTTGAATCTGGTCACACTCTTATCCTACCCCTAATGATATAAAGCTGAAAATAATCAGAAAGATTGATTTCACAACTTGAGCCCTGAAGTACCCAGCTGTTTATATCTATTATCATAAAGACCTTGAATAAGTCATTGACTATCAATAAGAAAGACACAATCTTCAACCTCCATCATATTCTGTAATTAATGGATTTCTCGGGTCTTTGCCTTGTTATGGATGGGGTAGATCCCCAACATAATTTTCTCCTATTAATAACAGGGGACTCACAGATTTTGAGGGTTGTAGTAGCAATCTCTGGTTGTTCTGGGCACTGGGGTATGGTTTAGTGTATGGATTATTGTACTTGGCTAAGAACTTTAATACGGCAATTAAACTTAAACTTGTTGTAGACCACCAGGAAAGAACTGCACAGCTTGGTAGAGACTCTATAGAAGGACTAAGTGTAATCAGAAAATTTGAAGGTTTTGTATGGCAGGCACTGCACAAGGACTTTTGTCTGTTACAGTAAAAAACCTGGGGACTACTCTCAGTAAAATTATGATTTATGATTTATTGTTGGCTCTGCACCTCATTAAGGTGTAAATTGTCAACCAGCCTCTGGAATTGGTAATTGGTTTATTATTGCCACATGTACTCAGATACAGTGAGTACATGTGGCAATAATAAACCAATTACCAATTGCTTTTGTTCATTTACCATCCAGACAGATCATTCTTTACGTAAGTACATTGAGGCAGAACAAAAAGGGAAAAAAGAACAGTTGCAGAATATAGTGTGACAGTTACAGAAAAGTTGCAGTGCAGGTAAACAAATAACGTGCAAGGGCCTTGACAATGCAGATTGAGAGCTCAAGAGTTCATCTTTATTGTGTAAAAGGTCCATTCAAGGGTCTTTTCACAGCGGGGTAGAGGCTTTTCTTGAGCCTGGTGTTACGTGTTCTCAAGTTTTTGTATCTTCTGCCCAATGGAAAGAAGGAGAAGAGAGAGTGACCGAGTTGGGAGGGGTCTTTGATTATGTTGGCTGCTTTCCAGAGGCAGCAGGAAGTTAAGACAGAGTCCATGGAGGGGAGGTTGGTTTCTGTGATATGCTGAGATGTGTCCACAACTCTGTGTAGTTTCTTGCGATCTTGGAGAGAGCAGTTCAATTAGTTGCCTGGACCTGATATTGCCTCTGTGGATCTTGGAAGTGGGTGGATAATGGGCAGGTTTCAGAAATGTAAAAAAAAATTGCATCCAAAAACCACCCCTGATTACCCAACTGTTTTTGTGTGCAAATATTATTCCTTAGAAAATCTTTGCCAAATGGTCTTCAGAACAAAATGCATTATCTTTAATAAATTATACCTGTTACAAATGGTAAACAAAGGCGGGTTAAAGTCCAAAAGGGAAAACAAGATTGTAGATGCTGGAATGTTGAGATAAAAGTAAACTGCTGGAACAACTCAATGGGTCAAGCAGCATCTGCGGAAGCAAAACGGACGTGTTGATGTTTTGGGTTGAGTCCTAATGCAGGGTGTTGACCTGAAACATTGACACATCCCCTTTGCCTCCACAGATGCTGCTTGACATTGTGAGTTCTTCCAGCAGTTTAATTTTTGCTTGCAAGTCCAAACTTAATTAAGTTGATCCAAGAGAAGTTACAGTGCAAATGGTTAATGTGCTCAACTTTATCGAAGTAGAATTGAATAGTAATATGGTGTGACTCTGCCTGCTAAATATAGCTATCTCTTTTAAATTGCTAAGTTCAGAAAATGTATGAACTAACATAATTCTAACACTAACGCAATCTAACTAGATTCATGTCACCCTGACTAAACCTTGAGCTGTTGAATTATAACTGACTGACAAATCTGCTTACTTGACCAGTGCACATTTTTTAATTTAATTTTTTAATTTTTAATTTTATTTACAGCGTGGTAACAGGCCCTTCCGGCCCAACGTGTCTGCACCGCGCATTTTAAACCCAAATTAACCTACCCGTACATCTTTGCAATGTGGGAGGAAACCGGAGCACCCGGAGGAAACCCACGCAGACACGGGAGAATGTACAAATTCCTTACAGACAGCGACGGGAATCGAACCCTGATCGCTGGCGCTGTAATAGCGTCGCGCTATTAACTGATAAATGATTCTTAACTGATTAACTGATTCTTCCTTTTAACCATTACAGCAATTTTACAACAGCTCAGTTTTTTTAATGGTCTAGCTTTGAATGGAAAAACAAGTTTTACAGTTGGGATAACCATTCTGTTGCTATTTTTTCCCACAGGATTTTAGGATTGCGCCGTGCTCCAGTAGTTGTCGGGAGATACGTAAATCTAAATACAGAGATAAAACCAGTTGCATCTGAGCAGCTTCTGAGCACCTTCCTCACAATAGGTAGGAACCACTATTTAATTCAAGGTGATATTTAATATTTTTTACTTCTGTAGCATGCAGATTGGGCTAAAATGGTCTGGGAATTGCCAAAGGACAGGGCAGAGATTTGTCCTTCACAAATTAAGTTTTGAATCTGGCAAGACTATTAGGCTGTAAGAATGGTGGGTCTATTTTGAGATTAAGAAATATCAATGCCTTCCTCTTTAAGAAAATTATCAATCAAAGCAAATTAGCTTGGATGTTTTTGGCTCTAAACTTCAACTTTCATCTTTCTCTTGTTTCTCTATTTTCTTCTTCCTGTCTCTGAACTAATAGGGTCTCTGACACCCATCTTCTGATCCCTTGACCCTATTCCTACTCTCCTCTGTTCACCACCTTGCTTCTCTCCTAGCCTCCTTGTGAGTTGGCACGGTTAATTATTCTCTCTCCATGGCTAAAATCTCCCTGTCCTTCAAATCTGCATTTATATCTCCATTAAAAAAAAACTTACTGTCCCTACATCTTTGCAAGCTGCCACCCCATCTCCAACATCTCTTTCCTCTCAAAGTCCTTCTTGCAATTTCCTGAAATTTTGCCCATTGTACCAGAATTCCTTGTCTGAATTCCTCCAGTGGGTTTTCACCTCTGCTACAGCTTTGATCAAAATCATTAATGATATTTGTGAAAGTGAGAAAGATAATCTCTCTCTCCTTATCCTTCTCAGTCTTTGATACTGTTAACTAGTTTCTTCATCCATTGTCTGTCCAGTGTTATCCATCTGGGTGGGACCTTATTCACTGGAATTCATTCTGGCATATTCAGCAATGACTTCTTTTCCCTTCCTGTACCTGCATCATTACCCCTGGAGTCCCTCAATAGTCTATCCTTGCTTTCCTTCTATTTCTCATCTACATACTGCCCCAGCCAACTTTACAAAAACCACTGCGTAAGTTGATGACACCAAGCTTCACCTCATCACTAACTCTCTTAACACTTCTACTCTTTCCTAATTATCAGAAAACAGAAATTTCCACTAACTAACACTAGATCATTAGTCTATATATCTTTAGTGTGAAACATTAAAAATCCAAACGATGAAGCTTGTGACTCTTCAGGGAATATTTGTGAATGTTAATGATTACAATAAACTAATAATGTTTTTATTAGATGAACATAAAAAGAAATCTGCAGATGCTGAAAATCTGAAATAAAAGCAGAAAATGCTGAAAACACTCAGCATCTGTGGCAAGGGAAATCTGAAATGTTAACTGTTAATGTTGAATATTTTTAATAGTTTTATATTGTTTCATGATATTGATTTACTTGTAAAACACAATAGAAAACATAAATAACATTTATAAGTTCATTAAAACTAACTGTGATTGAAGTTGTCCATAATCCAAATATTGCTCTATTCCAATGAATTCAGATTGAATATCTTTGTATTGGGAAGACTGAAGCTATCATTGTCTTCTCTCCATGTCACTAACTCTGTGGCCACTAACTTCATCCCTTTTCCTGGCAACTATCTGAAATTGAACCAGCTGTTTGTAGCCTTGGTGAATTTCACTGATTAGCATTTCAAACATCATATACTTATCATCACTGAGACTTCTCAATTCTACTTTGGTAATATTCTCCTATGCTGCTGTTGCTACTGAAACTCTAATGCATGCCATTATTACTTCCTCCAGCCTTGTCTTTTCTAATGCATTCCTAGCTGACTTTCCATGTTCTCCCTTTGTAAAACAGGTCATTCAAAACATTCTAAAGTTATACCAAGTCTTGTTCACCCGTTACTTCTTTGCTCATTGACTTCCACTGGCTCCTGGTTAAGCAATTTTCAATTGCTTGAGAAGGAATTTCACTTCCTTCATGATCTTGCCCTCCTTGTCTCTCTAATCTCCTTCAGTCTTATAGTGCCCCAAGAAATCTACATCCCTGATTTTAGTCATTCTGCTATGGATGCCATTCATTTGACCTCAAAGCCCTAAACTCTGGAATTGCCTTCCTCAATCTGGCTGTCTTTCTGCCTCCTTCATTCTTTAAGATAGTCCTTAAAAACTAACTCTTTGACAGAGCTTGTGCTCAGCTAGCCCAGTATTTCTTCACTTGATCACATTATTTAATAATACTCCTGTGAAGCATAGGAAAATTAATTTTACATTAAAGACTCTAAATGAAATTTCTTCATGTGGTAAAGCTGGTGTACTGCTAGGTCAGTCAATTTTCAGCCTGTAATTTACTATCTAGCAACAGTTGAGATGTTAAAGAAAATCCAGCAATAAATCAATGATAAATCAAGGATTATGGGTCCTTCTCTCTCCCTGGCAGTCATCTTAGGCTGAGCAGACAATTCACAGTCTTGGCCTCTTATTTGGCCCAGAGACTAACTATGGATCACATATCCACATCATCATATGGACTGTGTGCCTCCACCACAATAACATTGCCCAATTGCTGCTTAATAGAACGTAGTACGGCACAGAAATAGGCCCTTCAGTCCATCGTGTCTGCACTAACCATGATGCCAATCTAAACTAATCATGTCTGCCTGCATATGGTCCATATATCTCCATTCTCTGCCTGTTCGTGTGCCTGTCTAAATGCCTCTTAAACATTGCTATCATATCTGCTTCTACCGCCTCCTGTGGCAGCACCTTTCAAGGCACTTGCCACTCTGTGTAAAATAACTAGCTTTGCAAATCTCCTTTAAACTTTCCCCCACTCACCTTAAACACATGTCCTCTAGTATTTGATATTTCCACCCCGGGAAGAAGACTCTGACAATCTACACTATCTATGCCTTTCATTATTTTATATATTTCTATTTGGCAGCCCTTCAGCCTCCGGTGCTCCCAAAACCTTTCCATATATTTCTTCCTGTTGACCTACTGCCTCTTCAGATAAACTTTTGGTAAACTGTTTTCTGTTTACCAAAAGTCTGTTGACTGAACCACTGACCGGTAGTTATTAACTACTGGCATTTACTTTCTTGGCATGTGTGCTGGATCAGCCAATTCACTTGCTGCTTGCCAGCAACCTTCCAACCACCTGCTCGCTGGTGCCTCACCACATTGTCTGTGAGTGAGACATTTACTGGCTTTTACTTGGTGGGAGAACACAAATGGTGGTGACCCGGGGTCTTCTGAGAGTTTTTATTGCACCTGTAGAGTTGGCTGGAGGCCTCGGAATGAGTTAGAGTCTGGAAATAAATGAAGGACCCGAAACATTGACTGTCCATTTCTCTCTACAGATTCTGCTGGACCCACTGAATCCCTCCAGCATTTTATTTGTGTCGTAGTTTACAACTATGTTAGAACAAGGTTAGCGGTGCCTACAACTGCATACTGGATGGAATCTTTGTCCAGAATTGCATGAGTTGGAAGCCCATAGTTTGTATTTAATTTAGTTCCTTTGGTTAGACTCGCAGATGCTGCGTGTGATCGCAGCTTTTTGGAATATGTGATCATCTATACATGAGACCCAAGGACAGTATGAAGCTATTTAATGCTTTTCCCAAGCTAGCTCCAGTTAAGGAATAGAAGTATAAATGAAAGGCCCAATCATGTAATGTTTGTACTACCTCAGTGTTAAGCAATGGCATTCAAGTTACAATGGCACAAATGTAATACGACTGTACGTTTGCATTGTGTTCACAATTTTTACTTTTAACTGAGCAGATGATACAAAGGTAGGTGGTGTTGTGGATAGGGTGGAAGATTGCAAAAGAATGCAGCAAGATGTAGATCAGTTGCAGCTATGGGTGGAGAAATGATAGATGAAGTTTAATCTGGGCAAGTGTGAGGCGTTGCACTTTGGGAGACCAAATGCAAAGGGAAAGTACACAATTAATAACTGTTAAGGACCCTTAACAGCATTGATGTTCAGAGGGATCTTGGGGTTCAAGTCCATAGCTCCCTGAAAGTGGCCACACAAGTTGATAGGATGGTAAAGGTGGCGTATGGTATATTTGCCTTTATTGATTGAGCCACTAAGTTCAAGAATCAGGAAGTTATGTTGCAACTTTATAAAACTCTGGTTAGGCTGTGTCTGAAGTATTGCATTCAATTGTGGTCACCCCATTATAACAAGGATGTGGAGGCTTTGGAGAGGGTTCAGAAGAGGTTTATCAGGATTTGCCTGGATTAGAAGGCATGTGCGTTGAGAGGTTGGACAAACAAGGGTTGTTTTCTCTGGAGTGCCGGAGGCTGAGGGGAGACCTGATGGAAGTTCATAAAATTATGAGAGGTCTAGAGACAGTCGGTACCTTTTTCCCAGGGTTGAAATGTCTAATACTAGATGGCATGCATTTAAGATGAGAGGGGGAAAGTTCAAAGGAGATGTGTGGGCCAAGTTTGTTTTTACACAGAGTGGTGGATGCCTGGAATGCACTACCATGGGTGGTGGTGGAGACTGATATGATAGAGGCATTTAAGAGGCTCTTGGATAGGCACATGGATATTGAAGAGAATGGAGGGGTATGGGCCATGTGAAGTGAGAAGAGATTAGTGTAATTAGGCATCATTAGCTTAGTTAGTTCGGCACAACATTGGAATTGGTTTACTATCACTTGTACTGAGGTACAGTGAAAAACTTGTCTTGTATACCATTCATGCAGGCCGAAAGGCCTGTTCCTGTGCTGTACTGTTCTATGTTCTATAAGCATGGCTCTTTACAGCTTCACCACTCTGTTGGAAATGTGTTGATGACTTAGTCAATATGCGGTACTTTCAGTTTTGACTACCAATTCTGCTGTCACCATTCATTGAGTGAACTAATAACCGTGAGTCCACCAATGGAAGGATCCATAGCTTTGATAAATAGATGCTAGAAGAAGCAGCCTTCATCATCAAAAGCATTGAGGTTTTTCTAAATTTTGAGATCATTATCACACATTCCTGCTTTTTTGGATCTGAAAGAAATTGTTTTTTTTACTGTAGCAATGATTGTGCCATTGCCCCTCATTATTTATCAGGGAGCATAGCCTCAGGATAAGGAATCAACCAGTTAGGAAGGAGATGAGGAGAAATTTCTTCACACAGATAATTGAAATTTTTTGGAAGCCTTTACCCAACAGGGCTGGAAGTAGATTCAAGGCTGAGATTTTAGGCACAATGGGAATCGGAGTGTACAGAGGTCGAGCAGGAATGTGGATTTGAGGAGGAGGATGAACCATGATATTCCTGAATACCAGAGGAAAATCAAGGGATTTTTTGGTAGTTCAGCTTGGATTTCTGATCTCCATTAGTGTTCTAGCTTGCTTTTGAATAAAATTACACTTTTTCTGTATGTGTCTAAATGATTTACTTTACTGTTAAAGGGAACAATAGTTGCTTCTATGGAAAATGCTACTACTGCAGGGAATCAGAACCAGCCTGTGCAGATGGGCATATAATGGAAGGATCTGTCACACTATGGCTACCTGACATCTGGCCTTTGCAAAAACACAGACACCCATGGGGCAGGACCTACCGAGAAGGAAAACTAGCCAGGTATGCCTTGTTAATTTGTTATTTTTTTTCTTACATACTGGTCTTTCTCTCACATAATGGGATAATTAGCATCACAATAACATTCAAAAATGCACAAACCCAAACAGAACTGAGAATATAAGAAATTGGCTACTTAGTAATTGTTCTTCCCTTCTTCTTCCATCCCCTTCACCCACACCCCTTTCCCACCTCCAGTCCCCAGTAAATAACTCCACACTGGCATTGCACAATAAAGTTACTGAATTCAGATTTATGTCAGCAGCTTTGCACATAGTAGGGTCATCACTTTTTCAGCAAACCTGAGAGGAATGTGAGTACTTATTCACATGAAGGCAATTGAAGGAATGAAAAAAAATTGGGTGTAAGTATATTGCTGACATTTTCACCAAGCTCAATTGCGTGGAACTAATTTCTCCAGTTCAGTTTCTTTGATATGCATTCCTCTCTTAGCCTGGTTTGCCTTCTGCTCCTATGGTATCTGTTCTTGTTGTGGTTAACTGAATCCATTCTTCACCACTACCAAAAGCCTTATTTCTAACCATAGATCTGAACTTGTTTTTCTCCTAACTTCTCTCATTCTTCCTTCAAGCTTACCATGTCCAAATGCTGTCATAACTTATTTCCACTAAACTGCTGTCCTTCTTGTCTACCCAACTTATTTTCCTGACCCTCATGTTAGACAATAATACAGACAGTCTACTCTTCTCAGGCCTATCATCATCAATCTTCCTCTAGTAAGCCATCTTTAAACCTCTGCCCCCATCCTTTCAAATTAACACCTCCCTATTCGATCTCCCTTTCTTACCCTATCCTTGCCTGTAGTTCATGCCCATCTTTGCTGGAATGTGAGTCTGAACCTCTGCAGTCATGTTTCCACTTCTGCCACATCACTGATACAGTCTTAATCAAAATCACAAATATCCTCTATGAGTATAGTGCAGTACCCCTCCTCGCCCTTTAATGCCTGATTGTAATCTTTCATAATATTGACCATATCTCTTCCTCCAATGTCAGCCCTCGCCTGGTTCCAGTCTCATCCATCCAGCCATAGCCAAAAAAGGTTCTTGCAATGGCTTCTTGTCCAATACTGACAGCATTTCTTCTGGAGACTCCAAGCATCTGTCCATGACCCTTGATGATATCACCTGAATGCACATCAAGATTCCCATACCCAGCTCTACTTCACCACCTCAATTATCCACTGCCGCTGCTTTTTCAGATTAGTTGTTTGATATCCTGAATGAATCAGAATTTTCTCCAATTAAACATTTAGAAGACCTGGGCTATTGCCTTCAAACTCTGTCCAAAACTCAGAGTCTAACTCTGTTCTTCTACTTGTTGTCATATGTTAATCCTCCACTTTGTAGACAGTTCTAGCTGGAAAGCCTATAAGCTCTGGAATTCCCTTCCTAAACAACTACACCTCTGCTTTAATAGATATCTTAAAACCTATCACTGTAGCAGTCCAAATGTTTTCTTTAGCATAACATTAATTCATCCCGTTACACTCCTGTTAAGTACAGTGGAATGTTTTATTGCAACTAAATTGCTATAAAAGTGCAAGTTTTTAATGTGTACATTGGAACAACTACTGGCCAGTGTTACAGCACTCATTAAATGCTAGTTTTAAAAAGAGCTCTGAGCTCCCCTTCAGCTTGTGCCAATAAATTCAAGATAGTTCATGAAGACTATTTTGCTCATCATAATTCATCCAGACATCTACCCATCAAGAGTGAACCTAAAGCATTCTCAGCATCCATTTTAGCATCCACCTGTTTTTACCTGATACCTACATGTCACCAAGACTGCCTACTTTCACTTTGGCAACATCTGCACCTCCTATCTCAGTTAATGTGCAATGAAAGCCTTATGCATTTGCTACTGTAGGATGCCTTTTTTAGATTGTTTTTGTGGCTAGTTTCCTCTTTTCCATTCTCCATAAATGTTGGTATCCAGAACTCTTCCAATATCCTATTCAGCCTTCTCCCTGTGTGCTCAGTAATGCACATTGGCTTCTCTTCCAGTCATATCTTGATATTAACATTCTCATTTTCAAGTCTCATTTTCATTTTCTCATCTTCTGTACCCTCTGAAAAAACACTGGTTTGGTGAAGGTTCTAACGATTAAACATAATCCTTCTACTCTTGTACTTTGTCTCAATTTATGAAGCCCAGGACTAACCACTCTCGCGACATCTCCTGCAACCTTCAAAGGTTAATAAACGAGTTCAAGCAGATTTCTCTGTTCTTGCAAGCCCTTTGGAACTATGCCATTCAGCCAATGTGTCCATCTTCATTCTTTCTGCAAATGTGTAACAGATTTCTCTATTAAATTTCATCTGCCACGTGTGCCTATTTTGTCAGCCTATCTGTGTCTTCTCACAGTCCACGATAATTCTCCTCGCTCTTCATAACAGCTGGCATTTGCAGACTTTGAAATGTTGCCTCATACACCTATATCCAATTCATAAATATCAAATTAAAAGTGGGACCCTAGCAGTAACCACTGGGGAACACTACTGCCTACCATCCTCCAGTCTGGAAAAAAGGTTTGTTTACCATGATTCTGTTTTCTGCCCTTGGGCCAATTTTTATTATCCATGCTGCCACTAACTTTATTCCAAGAGCCAACAATTTGTCAGCCAGTGTATTATGTCAAATGCACTTTGAAATCCGTACAATCAGTATCTACCACAATTCCTTCATCAACATTCTCTGTTACCAGATGAAAAATTTTATTTAGGTCAGCCAGACACAATTTGCCTTCAACAAAACCATGCTGGCTGTCCTTTATTAATTCAGACTTCTCCAAATACCTTCTAGTTTTTTCCTAAAAGCATCTCCAGCACCTGGGTTAAACCAACCAGCCTGTAACTGCCACATCCACTTTATCCATTATCTCCACTACTTCCATTTCTAACAAGATCTTGGCAGGATCCTCTTTCTTGGTAAGAACTGATAGAGGGTATGCAGTGAATTCCAGCCCTTCCTTTCACTTCCATGTATTTATTACTTTCTTCATAGCAAGGTACCCCACCTGTCCTTTTACTACTGCCTCATCTTGCACATGCCTACAATAGATTCTTGGGTTCCCTTTTGCATTGGTATCCTATTTTTGTACCGTACCTGCGTTTTCTTTATCATCCCCTTTTTGTGCTTGCTGTATTCAGACCATTTTTCACATGAATTATTCACCTGACATGTATCATACTCCTTTTTTTTCTGTTCGATCATTTCTCCTTTGTCTACTACACTTTGGTTCCCCATTCCTTACCTCTCATGGAAAAATACGTAGCCTGAACTTGAAACATCTCCTTAAGTGTCTCCCATTGTTACGTAACAATTTTGTTTGCCACTCTTGGTTTCATCTTGTCTGAGCCAAATTATTTTCATCACATTGAAGTTAGATCTACTTTAAATTTCTCCTTGCTGTTTTCCACTAGCAATCTAAACCTCACGCTGATCACCGTTTCTCGTGTATGTCTTTCCATTGACACATGGTGCACCTCAGATGTATCAATCTCTACTCTCATTTTTGGCTGAATAACCTATTGATCAAGGTAGTTCTCTTGAACATAGAACAGTACAGCACAAGAACCAGTGTCAATCTCAGTGCTGACCATGGTGCCAACTTAAACTGCACATCTGCCTGCACTTGGTCTATATCCCCCCATCCCCTACCTGTTCATGTGTCTGTCTAAATGCCTCACACCACTTCCCCCGGCAGTGTGTTCCAGGCACCTACCACTCTCTGTGTAAAAAAAAACTTGCCTCGTAATTGGCTATTTATAATTTTTAGTCTGATGAAAAGCTTGTTTGTTCCTAATTTTAATGGTATGTATGTTGTAATTTAATCAACTGACCTAACTCAAGAGGGATTAATGAACTACAATATTCACCACCCAATCACCTACCTGCTTTCCTATAATGTCACTCGTTTTTTTCCAAACCACCTGAACAATCACATGTTCATTCCCTTTACCCGTCTCTCAGGTAGGTCCACATGTACCACAACAGCACCTCTCCTGTCCTCAACCTAATTCTCATCCCACCAAATTCCTGTCTTTTGTCCTGGGTTGTAGCTCTCCACCATAGTTAAGCTGCTCTCTTTGTCACCACTTTTCCTTATTTTTGTCCTCAATTAACAATTTATTTTTAGTTTGTGAGGCCTTGATCTGTA
Organism: Pristis pectinata; assembly: GCF_009764475.1. Classification (NCBI taxonomy): domain Eukaryota; kingdom Metazoa; phylum Chordata; class Chondrichthyes; order Rhinopristiformes; family Pristidae; genus Pristis; species Pristis pectinata. The sequence goes on from NC_067407.1 coordinate 63,622,531, forward strand.
GCATAAAAGAAGGCCCTTGAGGCTGTTTTGTCTCTGCTCTCTTTAAAAGAGTAATTCACTAGATTCTACTTCCCCACTTTTTCTCCATAATCCTGCAATCCTTTTTAAAAGATCCTTTCCCTCCTACTTGTAATAAATCTGCATTAGTGCTTGCTCGATCCAGCAGTAAGTTATGCACACTTGTATCCTCATCAAAATTTTAGTTTTCTGCATTAAAAGCTTGTTCTTATTTTTAGAATCCTTACCCTTTTAAGCAAAAACTATATTTAATATTTTTAAATAAATGATGGTTAATCTCTAAAATCTTAAGGGGAAAGATTTAAAGGGGATTTGAGGGGCAAGTTTTTCACACAGAGGATTGTAGGTATATGGAACGAGCTGCCAGAGGAGGTGGTATTTACAGGTACATTCATAATGTTTAAAATAAACATTTGGACAGGTACATGGATAGGAAAGGTTTAGAGGGATATGGGCCAAATGCAGGCAAATGGGATTAATTTAAATAGGCATCTTGGTTGGCAGGGATGAGTTGGGCCAAAGGGCCTATTTCCATACTGTATAACTATATGAATCTCTGAATTTATAATTTTACAAGTACATCAGCACTGAAATATACAAAAAATGCATATATACACAAACATACAGGTATGCATACATAAACAAGCACATATATAGATGTACAGATTCTTTGTGAAAACTATTAACTTGCATCTTGTAGAAAAATCTGCATTCCTTGCAGGTAAAGCAATCAAAATGATAAAAGGCTGAGGCAACACCTTGGCATGAGCTCAATGAAATAACTGAATTTGCTTTTGTTTTATCATACACTGTATTTTGTTCATTACTCCTTAGTCTAACTTGTCCCTTCTACAGGTGGGAATATGATGAAAGTTACTGTGATGCAGTAAAAAAGACCCCTCCATATGATTCTGGTCCTCGACTCCTAGATATAATAGATACTGCGATTTTTGACTACTTGATTGGTAATGCAGACCGACATCATTATGAAAGTTTTCAAGATGATGGTGGAGCAAGCATGTTAATTTTGCTGGACAATGCAAAAAGGTATCTAACATTTCATTGTATAATTCTCCTAAATGGGCTAATTGGTATAATACGGGTGACTCCTCATGGTACAGCCATTTGGGTTATGGAAGTTTGCCCTTATGGAATTCATTTGCAGGCTGAAAGCTTTTTTCTTAATATACCCTTTATGTTAGGTGATTTATGTGGAAACCCTTAGTTATGTTTCTCAGCTGTGACCTTATTTGTGGTGCGGTGTGAGGCCCTTTGTCATCCCAAAAAAAAGACACAACTATGAGTCATTACCAAGGGTTTCCGGTAATCACCCGAGAGGACGAAATGTTAAAAGTCACACAAGGGCCAGTCTCCTGCACCCCATGCCCCCTTCTGTGCACAAACTTCACATGAGGCCTAGCCTCATTTGGGAGTTTGGCAGGCTTGCTAAAGATTGAGGAGCAGAGCACATTGTAGTTGAAAATCCAGGGTAAGGGGAAAGTCCAGTCAGATAATTGAGCCCATTGTGTTTTCTTCACCTGTGGAACTTGATCAAGTTTGAGTTTCCAGTGGATTATAAATCCACATTAAAACTGCAAGGCTCACCTCGTAATTTTCCTCATGAGGGTCGCAGGATGGCACTTACAGGAAAATAGAAATACCATGCAAGAATATTTATCTATGGCTGATTTTGAGTCTGTGAGCTAAGCAAGGATGTACAGAGAGTATAGCAGCACAAAACTTATTCTGCAGCTAACTCAGAACTTTTGTGTTCGTATTTTGTACAAAAAAGGAGAAAATTCCATTGACTGCCATTAATATCAGGAATAAGCACGGTAAGTAATATTTTACAAATGAGATTTTAAACTTATTTTTGTTTCTGTTTCCAGCTTTGGGAATCCAAGTTTAGATGAAAGAAGCATTTTAGCATCTGTTTATCAATGTTGCATGTAAGTACCATGAGTTACCAAAGGTTGCTGTAAAATATTAACTGCTGATCTGTGAATTATTCTGTTGCTTTAGAATCCTGTTCCAGATCTTCATTGAAAGATTAAAGTTGATGTCATCTTGAAATGTAAAAATTATGTTTGCATTGGTGGCATCCTTTCTTTGTATGCACAACTGTCAAAACATCAGAGTGTCTAAATGCTTGTGCAATTAACTCAATATGACAAAACTCTGTCAGAAGCTCTAACACTGTACACTGTAGGGTGATAGCTTGTGGGTTTGTTTCTCCATTATCTCAGACCATTGCTCTGATACTATCCAATGTGTAGAAGGACACTGGAACTCCAGTTCACAGTGCACCATTCAGAAGTAACATTCTAGAGGTTTAAAATAGGCTGTCTTCCACTTTGGTTGGAAACAACATGACCCAGCAGGAGAATTTTTTTTAAATTGCTGTTCTTACGTGGTTTTGTCATTTATAAGTTAATTATTTGATTTATTTTAAGTTAATTTGTTTGTGGGCTTATTTTTGAAAAAGTCCTATAGAAGATATGTTGGTGTTTTAATAGGCTGATAGCATACTATTAGTGGTATGCTATGAAGTATGAGATCAGTACAGTATAGGTTTTTAACTCCTTATGCCTTTCCCTATATCAGTTATTTTCATGCTCTTTCAACTGAAGGAATTTTCTTTCATGGATCTGTGATTGAAATTGGTGAAATGTTTCAATTCTATCAGTGTATAACATACTCCTAGACAGTAAATATTGGATGTCCATGATTTTGAAGAAATAGTCAAGTTCATACTCAAAACAAGCTCAAATGTGCAAAAGGGAATTATAAACAAATTGCAAAATTTGGACAGCCATTGAAAATACCATGGATGATTTGTGAAAGTACTGGGGGTTATTAATCTCCTCCAGTGTGGCAGCACAGAAGCTTTGGCCACAGAACTCCCAGTTGCAAATGGAAAAATAAATTCAGTCAGAATTTCAGGACAAATTGAATGACTTCTGCCAGGATATTTATATGTATGGCCATTTGATGCTGATGAGAACATACATAGCTGTTTGGTACATTAATTAAGGTACTGGATACAAAATAAAAACAGAAAAATGCTGGAAAAACTCAGCAGGCCAGGCAACATCTGTGGAAGAAGAAACAGTTAATGTTTCAGATTGAAGACCCTTCATAAGAACTGAGAAAGAGAGAAGCAAGTTAGTCTAGCTGGAAGGATACATGTGCCGATGGAAACCTGAGGGGAGAAATAAATTCCAAGGAATAAATCCCAAAACTTTATGTTTGAAAGGGAAATGCCTTGAATTTTTTATGTTTATTGAATAAAGGTTGAAATCAGAATGTGAAATATGCAGAAGGTAGTGATGTGGTTTGAAAGTTGAAATTTAGGCTTCTGAAAAAGCGAGTAATTCTCATGTATTGAAACATGGCAGTTTTCATATGAATGAGTGAATGTAAGGAATGTAATGCAGATGAACACATTTCTTATTTCTTCCAGCTATACATTGGAAATTAAGTGGCAAAATGTGGTGGAGGACAGATTGTCCTGGACTGCTACTTAGACATTTTAGTGGTTTAAATTATTTCTAATGTTCATCTTAAAAATGTATAAGTATTGTGCCTTTTAATTACATTTTTATGCAAAGTTTGTGCTTTGAGTTAAAAATCTACAAGGTAGCACTGTTACATTTCTCATTCTGATGATAAAATTCTGACTCCAAGTAGATTGTTAAAATTATTTATACAGGCAATTTACAATTTATAACAGCTCAAAGATTGCTGCACACATTTGTATTCAAAAAAACTAATGGGCTGAATTTTACTGGCCTGGGCCCACTGCCTACGTCCTCCTCACCCCCTCTCTTAACGTGTCCAAATGTGAAAGATACCTAGGTGGCCTCTAGTATCCTGTCCTCCAAGGGCATGGCCTGAGCAACTACAGGGTCTCCAAAAGTGAGTTTAGCAAGCTCTACTCCCCAAACCACTCTGAAAGTATTGATAAACTGTAAAGCCACACCCCAGCTAAATTGTTAGTTTTCTTCAATTATCTGTGATATTCAAATATATATGAGAACCATTAAAATAAATGAACAATCAAATTTTAAGAATCAAAATTTTTTCATTATTTAAAAAAAAAGCTTAAGATAAGATTTCTTTATTAGTCACATGTACATCAAAACACACAGTGAAATGCATCTTTTGCATAAAATGTTCTGGGGGCAGCCCACAAGTGTCTCCGCGCTTCCGGCACCAACGTAGCATGCCCACAGCTCCTAACCTGTATGTTTTTGGAATGTGGGAGGAAACCCACGCAGATACGGGGAGAATGTACAAACTCCTTACAGACAGCAGCAGGAATTGAACCCGGGTTGCTGGTGCTGTAATAGCATTACGCCAATTGCTACGCTACCATGCCGCCCTAGGATACCTAAAATACCTAGAAATTAAAAACATTAAACCAAATAAAAAAGAAAAGAAAAGGAACTTAATTTCCCCTTTACTTTATATTCACAGCCTTACTTCAACAAGGCCTTGGATCCTGCACTGTCTAACCAGAAACAGGAGGAATTATTCATTGGATCCTGTGCCTGGTTAGATAATGCAGGATCCAAGGGATGAATTCTGTACATAAATGCTAGAAATCTCAGCAGGGTGTGGCTGCAAAATGATAGATTTGGCTTTGTGAATATGTCAGTCAATTTGAGACCTGTGCATTTGACAACCCATGCAGCAACATCTCAGAAATATTTCCATTTAAGTGGGTAAATTCTGTTGAAAATAGCTGGCGTGGACCAACAAGTTCCAGGTCATCGTGTGAGATGAGAAAAGAGGATATCGAATACAGTGCATTTTAATACATCTTTTCCTTGCTTTTAGAGGGCCACTGTTAACATCTTTAACTATATTTCAGGATAAATAACTACATAACCAAAATGAAGTTGGATCTGAATTTGTGGGGAGCTTTGGTAACTCACAGGAGCAACATTCACAGAGGCTTGAATTGCCTCCCATTCAATTTGATAAATTCTGCATGGTAAACAAGATACTTAAATAAAAGAGAACATAGAGTTACGAAAATGCATTTGGGAGAAGCACAGGGCAATAATCAGATATGAATTGTATCTCAGATTTTCCCATGCTCAGTTCCTGATATCATTTAATGACATCAAGTTGTGGGCAATTCATGATGTGACAGATTCACCTCTGAATGCCACTGTGGGTATAGACCTAAAAGCAAGCAGTTCTCAGTTGTAAGGGAGCGATTTATTTCTTAAAGTTGGAAGTGAAAATTGCAAAAGGAATCTTTAACTTTGTTACAATAAGTGCAAAATTCTTTTTCCAATTATATTTGCATGTACAGTGCACTTTTCGCTCTGTTTAATTTCTCATTTCTGCAGCATTCATGTTCAACACTGGTTATTGGGTAGTTTTTATAAATTGTTTCACTTTGTCTTGTTTTGACCTAGACTTTAATGTGACTGTCTTTCTTTATTACAGTATTAGAGTGTCTACCTGGAGCAGGTTAAATTACCTAAAGAATGGAGTTCTCAGTACAGCAATGCGGACAGCCATGTCACATGATCCTATTAGCCCCATTTTGACAGATGCCCATTTGGAGGCCATGGATCGACGGTTAATGAGTGTCATTGCAACAATCAAGCAGTGCATTGAACAATTTGGCACAGACACCGTGCTGGTGGAAGACAGAATGCAATTATCCCACTTAAAATAAGGTGCTCGAAATGAAAACCAAGTAACACTAATTTCCCTGCATATGTCAAACAAGCATACACAACGTGAACAGTGCACGGTATGGTGTACAAACTCAAGGAAATTTAAGAAAACGATTCTATTCTTTTTAGGGTTATAAGTTATTTGGTAAGGTAGGTGTAACCTGGGATAGGTACTGGAAAATCTGTTGGCTGGACTGAATTCTACTGATCCTGGAAGCACTGACAAATAGATAAGAGTTAAAAGGAAGCAGTAAAATGTTTTCTTGAAGTAATGCTTTAACTTGATCTTTATGCAAATGTAAGCATGTTCTTTGTGGTTTTACCTTATGTCAAATAATGCAGACCTGTTTTAAGTGTCTTTAAGAAAGTTGATGAATCTATGCTTAATCTGACATATCTATTACCTACAAGGAGGGAAAGAATAATTTAAATCCTTGATCTTACACTGCCAATAGTGAAATCCAGATCATTGTCCAACTAGATATGCTTTTACTTAACAAGCCTACCTAGGTTACATTGGATATATTTAATGGACAGATTATAAACCCAACAAATTGAGGTCTTGTCTCACTTACTCTGTTGTAGAAATCAAAATGTTTCAAAATTTGGCTATACAATACAGTACCAGCATTGCTAAAATACAAATTAAATGCACAAGAGGCAGAATGTGATAGAGTACATTTTTATCTCAAACTACAGAACATATTTTCTTACTTTTACTTCAGTGTATTTAAAGCTTTATGTAACTCTTGGGGTTAAGTTCTTTTCTTGTAGAAGTAGTGTTCAATCATTCTTGTCCTGTTTAAAGTGTACTGGTGAACTTTAAACCATAATTTTTACACTATAGCACTCTAATGTTCAGATCCCAACCAATTTGAATTTTGGTGCATTATGGATAATTCAAATTTACCTGGTCTTGCAGATGGATTTTGCTAGTTTTGCCAGGCCTGTCTGTTGAGCACAGTGGTCATGCTAAGGGAGGGAGTTATACTTAGAACTGCGCAATATATAAGTATGGGACCAATTGAACAGTCTGTGTCTATAGTTGAGACTGTTCTCTTGGGAAGAGGTTGGATTAAAAGAAGTTGTGAATTTCTACATTTATTATTGTTTTGACTGTTTTTTTAAATTATGTCAGGACCCAAGTTAAAGGTAACAGAAAAGTATGTCTAATTGTTGTCAGTTAAAAAAGATCTTTGGGATTCTTTTTACGGTGACAAGTTTGAGCTGTTGGTTTACTGCATTCACATTTGTGTGTGCTAAGCATATACGTGAAATACCCAAAATCCAACAGTTGAACTTTCAAAGCTGATAGTCAATAGTAATTTGCTTTTCCCTGAACAATATCCACCACCTTTTGGTTTGATGTTTACATTAATAGCTGCAAACCAGGAAGGCTTGGACTTTTTAAGTCAGTGGTACAAATTTTAAGATGTGGGAACTTTTGAAGTACAGTAGTAAAGTGTTGTATAAATAATTATTCAGATAATTTATTTGTTGGGAGTAGCCATGAGCTATTGCCACCTGGGCGTTACATAATGCAACTGATATGTGGAAGATTGTTTCTTATTTTAGTGGAGAGAATGAATGCAGCTGTGGTTTAAATTCTTTGATAACTCAGCTGTTTGAAAAATGTTCTGATCATCTCCACTGCAAATAAACAGTTTAACTTATCTGTAGGTTAAAGCCCTTCTATTTTAATGTATAAAAATAAAGCACAGCTTCAACAAGTTTCCATTTTCATTAATACATTATAAAATTCTCAGGTCTATGAATGGCTATCAGCAAGTAATGTTTTTTGTCATTGAGTTTATATGAGTTGCATGCTGGAGTATTTGTGTTCCCATTTAAAACAGTTTAAGTACTTCATTTTTAAAGTGTTCTTCTGTGCTTAGACAAATCAATTCCATCCATGGAAAGCAGACTGATATTCTTATCAGAGATAAATTCCTATTCATGTTTTAAGGTGGCTGCATCACTTGCTTGTCTTTTGCCCCCTTTCCCACCAGTTTTGACTTGCGACTCTCCCTGACAATACAATTACAACTCGAAACTTGTTTTAGTTCTTCTAATTTGACGTCAGTTGATCTTACAGGTTTTCAGTTGTTTACACATTACCCAGTTTTCCCATTACAAAGTATTGATGTATCCCTGGTTTCTTTTGTCCTTTAAGATAAGATTTCTTTATTAGTAATTCCAATTTTCACTGCAAAACTGATGTTGCAGTTGATATTGTAACCCACCATGCTGGCAATGGTTGGCCACCCCAAATGCCAAAGTTGAAAAATCTTTTTTGCTAATCTTTAACCAAATTTTTTGATTAATTTTAATCTGTCCAATAAATAACATTATAGTTGAAATGGCATATTGTAATGTTTCTGTCTTCATTCATCAATGACAACTGAAATCCTTCATATAGCAAAAATTCTTTATAATACAAGAACAAACCAATAATAGGAGCTGGAATTTTATAGCCATGTAGACCCATACATACTTTATGCTTTCTAGGAGCCTCCTGCCTAATAAAACTTTCCTTTGTGTCATCCAGCATAATTTTCCATTCCTTTCTCCTCATGCTCAACTGGCCTTCTATGAAATGCACCATTGCTAATGACCTCAGCCAGTCTATGTGGGATCAAGTTCCACATTCTCGCCATTCGATAAATTTCCAAGTTGGTTTTATTAGTGACTATATTTATTATCCTACTTCTTGCCTGTGTCTTCCCTCCTAAAGTCCATAATTTTAAAGCCCTCTATCTGGTTATCTATAGATTTATTGTTGAATCAACATATTCTTACCTCACATCATCCTCAACCTTGGGACCATCTCTTTTGCTGTTGAAAAGAACCCTTGCCTGATCAGCTTTTCCTGATAGTTGAACCAACTCAGCATCATAAAGGGTGCAAAAAACATTATCCTTTTTGATCATTTATGCTTTGTTTTGGATTTCCAGCCTTGCAGTTCTATTATTTTCAAATGTTTTTGCCACCACTTACAGTGCTGGCTTTGTTAGTTTTTTTTTTAATTGGTGGTTTACTGATCATTCTTTGACCAAACATTCCAAGTAAGATTTAAATAAATGCTATTCTTATCAGCTGATGAACATAAGGAACAGGAGTAGCTCAATCAGTCTGCTCTGCCATTCAATAACATAATGGCTGAATCAGTTCTAGTCACAACCCCTCTTTCCCACTCTCTTCCCTTGATTTTGTTGCACTTCAAACATTTGTCAGTTTCTGTGTACGATATACTCAATGACTCTGCATCCACAGGTCTCTAAGGTAGTGAATTTCAAAGACTCACACCCTCCGAGAGAACAAATTCCTTCTCATCTTTGTCTTAAATGAGTGATTACCTATTCTGAAACTATGTCTCCTGGTTCTAGATGGTACTCCTAGGGGAAATATGCTCTTAGCATCCACTTGGAGAGGATGAAGTGCCTTGTGCAATTGCAGCCAAGTATAACAACAGAATTTGCAGGTATGATCCTTGGCTCATCATAAAATGGAAAAGATAGTGATTCAAAGAGCTATTAATATGAAACCTGAAACAAAAGGAGCTTGCTTTGCCATTAGGATGTACGGCAGTAAAATAAAGAATCTCTGAGATTCTAGGGCATAATTGTCAAAAATCAAAAGAAATTGTAGATGCTGGAAATCTAAAAAAAAATTAACATTGTTTCTGTTTCCACAGATGCTGCCTGGCATACTGAGTCTTTTTAGTATACTCTGTTTTTAGTTATTATGCTTATGTTTTCATGCTTATGATGGTTTGAGACTTAAAATACCAAGGAACAAACATTATGGACCTTCTGGATTCTGGTACAAATTAAATGACATACAATTGAATTCCAACTTCAAACAATGTAGTTGGGCATGATGTACTTGCAGATTTCAATTGTTAAGTTGATTTTGCAACTTTGAATAAAAATGAAATAATTTGCATTTCTATCACATATTTCACAACCCAGTAGAGTTTTAATAATTTTGCATCAATTAAATTATTTTGAAGTGTAGCTGCAATTGTAACATAGGAAATGCAGCAACAGATGTGTGCAAATATCAACAAGATAAAGATCAAATTATTTGTTTTAATATTGGCCGATGCTTAATTATGGCGCAGGGCAGATTAATCCTTTGTTTAACATTTCAGCCATAAATTGGAACTTTGAAAATAGCCCAGTATTGCACTAGATTATTTGTTCAAGCCTGTGGAACAGGTTAGGAAACTATACTCTCCTTAGTCAGGTGATACTGCTGAGCAAAGAACATGGAATGCCAGTGTGATCCACTTAAAAATAAATCAGTAGGTACACCAACACTGATCCCTTTTCCAGATGCTCATTTCAGAGCCATTCACCTTTTCAATCCAATGATATATGAACAAAGTTATAACAGGTGAATTCCTTGTCCTTATTAAGTGTCTGTTTCTCTTTGAAAAGGCCAATAATCTGTTTTGAAATTTGGAATAGCCATGGGTAAATCTTTCTGCTCTTGGGAATTATTAACCATCTGAGGATGCCTCGTGGAATTAGGCCGCATACTTTGAATGCTGTCTATTTTCTTGGCAGATGGAGTTACTTTTGGGTTCTAATTCCGGCGACAATATGTCCAATGTTGTAGAAGTGAAACTACAAAAGAATTAGGAGATATTAGAGTAGGTGACCAAATCTATGGTCAAAGAGATTGGATTTATAGAGGCCCTCAAGAGACAGAAAGGGAAAGATTGCATTATAGAGTTATGGCTCTTGGCAGCTGAATGTATGGTTATACAATGGAGTGATTAAATTCCTGTATGTTCAAGATGATAGGACTGGATCAGTGTCAGTGTATCCCCAGTGGGCAGTAAGATTGAGGGACATTCAAGATGGGGAAGGTTGACAGCAGGGAGGGATTTGAAAACTAGTATGAGAATTTTAAAATTGAGGTATTGCTTAACCAGCACCCGATGTACCTCATGATGAGACCTGTTGCAAGCTGCGATAGCAGAGTTCTGGATGACCAGGTGTACGTTGTTATCTTTAAACTTTGACTAATTCAAAGAGTCACTGCAGCTGATGAGTTGAGGCAAATGCAAAGTCTACTGATATTACTGAAGCTGAAAATGGTGGTGTTGATGATGCTGAGGATGTGTTATCCTGAGTACATAATTAGTCATTAACCTTGAGCTGTAAATCTTATTACTTTCTGAAATATAGTCTCTTGTGGTGTTCAGGAAACATTCCACCAGTAAAGTCAATACCAAAGAATACCAAACAGTTGAAGCTGAATTAACTGATATGTTTATATTTGGGTAAAACAGAAGTGAAATAGCTGTTGCTTGATGTCTCCCCACAGAAGACATTGGACAGAGGCAATTCCATGGGATGACAGGCTTAAGCTACCTCTCTCTTTCTGAGGGACAGAGTTCTAGATGCTTAATGTGTACCATATTTCTTCTAGATTTTAATTCTGTAAATAGTCAAATGGATTAGTTTCAGAAGTTATCACGGAGGGAGGTAACCATTTGTGCATGCATAATTTTTAACAGCTGCCTAAGCCATTCAAAATTAGCTGCATTGTTGAGCAATCCAATAAACGGCAATTTTAAAAGTGTTGAAAAAACTCATTAAATTTGAGCTTTTAAAAAATAACATACACTTACATTGTGCCTTTCAGAATCTTCGTAACCAATCAAGAACTTTGAAGGTGACTTAGTACTACTTTGTATGAAATGTCTCTCAATGAGATAAATGACCAACTAATCACAAGATGTGATTGAGAAATCAGTGTTGTCTAAGATAACTGGGATAACTTGAAGGTTCTGTCTCTGCTGTGTGGTGAACATGGAAGGTCGAATTGCATTATTAAGTAGCATAATTGGACTGGAGAGGACAGACGGCTTTAATTTTAAACCACTTCCCCATTTCCAAAGATCTGTAGAGGGACTTAAACCCTAACCTTTGGTTCAAAGGCAAGAGCACTGCCACTGAACGAAGGTTTTGTCTGTGTGTACTTTATATTTCAGCTGTTTAAGGGCTTTCTCAACATTTTTTCTTTCAATACCTTCTAAGCTTAAAATTTGACAGGTGATTAGTTTTATATGTTAGGCAACCATAGCATTTGGTGTATGCTGATTTTCTAAGTCCAAGATCTTCTTTTGTACTAAAAATGCATGTAAAAAAATATGTTCATATGTAGCAGTAAAATCAAATTCGGGGCCCAGGAGAAAGAATACCAATGTCTTTTTTTAATTTGTCTGCAGTCCTTACCTTTTTCCAGAATTAATGTCATCAATTTGGCACTTCAACAAAAAATGCTCCCGCTCCATTTATTGATTGCTCATTGTGAGGAGACAAATTTCTTAATATTTGTCCTACTGTATTATTTACAAAATTTATATCAAGTTACTTTTCAGATTTTACCTACATTCTTACTGTTAACCATTTTATCTATAGGATCATCTATTAAAATCCTATATTTCTCCACTGCACCACCAGGTGTCCTTGAGCAGAACTGGCAGAGTACTGAAAATATGCTATACAGGGGGTCCCTGGGTTATGTAAGGGTTTTGTTCCTGAGAACTGTCTGTAAACTGAATTTTCTGTAAGATGGAAATGAACAATTTCCTCCAAAATTGTAATGTGAAATCTTTAGCCTTGACAGCCCTTGGGGACTGATTTGCAAAGAGTACACCAGAGAAGGTCAGCATGGGGTGATAGGGATTGTTACCTGCAAGTGAACTGTGACGTGTTTTTCTGAAAGCAGTCTGGGTGGAGTGATGGGTAGGGTGGGGGGTGTTTGGCAGTGGGGAGGGGAGAGGCAGAGCTGATCTGTTAATCAGTGAGCAAACTATCAGCAGTTTAATAAAAGAAAGTGTGTGCTAACAAGAGCTGGCTTGGGGTTTGTAATGTTTGATCTCACCTGAAGGAGACTTTGGAAAAGGGATTGACTTTTTGTATTGGTGATCTCTACATTGTCTCCCAGTGAAGAGGTTCGAGAACAATACTGAGAGCAGAATCTGGGAGAATTTGTGTAGAGTTGGATTTTTTAAAGTCAGATCTTCTGTAACCTGGGGATTCTCTGTGCTTGCCATGCAAAGTATTTGCGACCATCTTTGACTTAATTCTACTGCTTCAGGTCTCAGTTCAACACTTTAAAGGTTTTGCTGATGTTAATGTTGTGTTGCATTGGTTACACTTGTCAGTTAAGCATAGAAAGATCCCTTTAGGACTCTCAGCTTTATCCTTGACTACTTCAACTGCATATAGGGAGTATGTGTGGAGCCAATTTGTTCTGCCTTTTGCCAGTTTATGTTTGTATTAAATCTCATCTCCCAGTTGTAAATCTTGCCCAATTATTTCCTAACTTGAACTGCCTTCTCCAATTGAGTTGTCAGAATGAGTTCATTACTATAGTTTCTGAATTAATAATGAAAAACAAAAGTGCCGATTATGCTCAGCAATTCAAACAGCAATAATGAAGAGCAACACAAGTTTAACATTTTGGACCGTTTGCCATTTGTCAGGTAAAGTAGAAATAGTAAAGATCATTCCGAACTGTTCATTGCAGACCCAAGGTTCCTCCTGTCCGCCTTAACATTACTCCTGTAATGAGTACCTGTGGTCTTCTGCCCTTGAAATTCTTTCTTACCAATAGCCAATACGTTTATAGTCTCCCCTCAGCTCTGAGCTCAACTAAAAACCAATTATGCTAAACATGGCTAAATGCCTTTCCGAAGTCTAGAAGCAAGATAGTCTATTTGGGATGTTATTTCCTCAAAAAAAAAGTCTGAGGGTGTTGGTTAACTAGTACCTTTGCTTTTTTTATGGATCAATGTGGATTGTTTAAGAGGTTAACATGTTGATAATTCTCATTTAGTCATTAATTCTATTTTTGATGGAATTGAAGTAAAAGCATTAGGAAGGTTGTCATCTGTTCTGCATATTGGTTGGTTGGTTTATTATTATTGTCGCATGTACTGAGATACAGTGAAAAGCTTTTGTGTTGCATGCCATCCACACAGATCAGGCCAGACATAATTACGTCAAGGTAGTTAAAAGAAAAACTGAATGTAGAATATATTGTTGCAGTTACAGAGAAAGTGCAGTGCAGGTAGACAAATAAAGTGCAAGAGCCACAACAGGTAGATTGGGAGATTAAGAGTTCATCTTTTAGCATATGGGAACTGTGTAAACCCTTTTCCAGGTTACTGCTCCCTCTTTGGTGTCCAGTGCTTTCCCTCAGTGATTTCATTGTCTTGCAAATTTCCTCTCTGGTTTCTCTTTCCATGGTAAATGGCTTCAGTGGTGTAAATCTTATTGTTTTTAAACCCTGTAAACCTATTTAAAGGTTACACAATGGGCCTGAAATGGTAGGAGCGGGGTGGGTGGGGTGCAGATAAACTGAGGATGGACAGTGGGAAGACAACTAAGAGAGGAACTATATTGAGCCCACTATTTCAGGCATTACTGTGGGGAAGGAGGCATAATTGACATAATGAAACTGAGCAGGTAGAAGGTTTTGGTGGCAGAGCACTTTTGTGGTAGTGATCAAAATTCACAGATTTAACACAGCTATGGAAAAAGGACAAAAATAGGAATACATTGGCAGAAGCCCAATTTAGATTGTTAAATTACTTAACAAAAGTGGACTGGAAATGGCTATTTGAAGATAAATCAGTCATGGAAAATGAGAAACGTTCGAGGAGGAGATTCAAGAGGTTCAGGTTAAACATGTTCCCAGAAAGGAGAAAGATGGGACTGTGAAATCTGAAGCCCAGTAGATGACACGATGGAATCAGTTGCAGGAATAAAGTGTTGGAGAGAAATCTACGAGCACACAAGCTGTTGAAGGGCAGGAACTGGTAGTGAAATGGTGAGGAAGCTGAAGTTGAGCCTTCATGGATAATTGGTGATGAGAAGGAATGAGTGTCTATCTTTGTTTTGATTAAATGCAAACGTTTATGAAGCATATTGAGGCTATCTAGTGGTTACATTGTGTATTACATATAAATTAGTAGTAAAGGTATTCAAATACATCAATTGAATCTGGTGATCTTAATCATTCAGAAATGAGTTAATATTCTCTATCCCAATGTCTTCCAGATACCAGATTTGTTTAACAGAGGAGAACAGCTGAAATGTCAGAACACCTGAATTTTTATTTAAAAGATTAATATTTTGAGATTCTCCCCTTCACATTATTGTAAAGATCTTGGTATGGTTTTTTTAAAGTACATTGTTTATTGTGTTTTTCCAAAGGATTAGTTCTTCATTCAGTCAATTATTTTTTAATTTAATCATATATCAATTGCCTAAAACCAACTATGGATTAAAGCTCAGTATAAAATGCATCAATACCTTGACCATAAGAGTACATCACATCTCTAGAAGAAATACGACATGATCTACTGTAAGATCTGTGCTTACATCTGGTGAGGTACAAGAATGGAGAGGGATGCATGCATCAAGGAATTAGTCCAAATAGTCCAAACACAACAGTGCATCTGTGTTAAGATCATATGGGAGCTTCCCCTTGTCTAACAGCAGTATCAAGTAGGGACATGATATGGCACTGGTTGACATCAAATAAAACACTTGTGCCATCAATATTACTTGACATTTGTTCCACTGCCTGAATGTTCACTTTTTTCTTTGAGCTGCACTCACTACTCTGCCCCACTAAACACATTGAGGAATCTGAATTATGAAAATGAAAATCAAGGATGCCTGAGAAGTTGGCCAATAACAATTTTTGAATTGACATATTGCTTTTAGGAAATTGGTTATACTACTGTGTCAACATATTTCCCAGTGCATGCAAGACACTTGGATCTTAGTGCTTCAACCCAGAAGGTTGTTCTTGATTCTTCTACAAGTTCTTGATGAGAATGCCTCTGATGATAATTCAATTCCAAGAGATCTGAGGATTGGTAGTACTTTTCCAAAAAGCTCACAGGTTTAAAGAATGAATGTTATCAGCAAAAACATTAAGTTTATTACTAAATATGAGAAATGATGATCAAAAATCACTTTTTGATTTCAGCTGGCAATATGGTTGCTGTAATTTTCTTAATTGTTGATCTAGAAATCTCTCTTTTGCTTCCTTCTATCATGAATATAGCCCATCATTTTGTAACTCTAAACTCCTTGATACATCACAATGATACTGCTTGACTCTTCTGATTTCATTATTGTGACAAATTTGGGCCTGCAGTTCAAAATAGAGGATAATGAAACTGTTAACTCTGACCCATGCTACAAACTCAATATGTTCATTAGTAATTCTATCAATCCTCTTTAGGAATTGTCTCAAGACTGAACCAGACCATTAGCCTCTTTGACCCTGAAAAGTAAAATGTCTTTTTTCTTTGCAGAAAGTAATTAATACATAATGCCAATAAAGCCACCGTGGAACAATTTGATAATTGAAGCAATTATATTAAAAGGGTTAAATGTTCATATGCTTTGTATTTATATTTGCATTTATTATATTGCAATTTTGTTTTCCTTTTTTTAATCCAGCCTGAACTGTATTATGTTTGCTCTTGTATCCAGCTACCAGAGGTGAAATTTTCTGTGCCTTGTTTCTCTAGGTTCCTGCTGTCCTTGGAGCTGGATACAAATCTTAGAGTCATAGAGTACCACAGCACTGAAACAGGCCCTTTGGCCCATCTAGTCCATGCTGACCTGACCTTCTGCCTAGTCCCATCTACCTGTGCCCAGACCATATCCCTCCAAATCCCTCCCATCCATGTGCCTATCCAAACCTCTCTTGAATGTTTCAATTGAACCAGCACCTACCACTTCCACTGGCAGCTAGTTCCACATTCGCACCACCCTCTGAGTGAAGAAGTTCCCCCTCAGATTCCCCTTGTATATTTCACCTTTCACCCTAAACCTGTGTCCTTTAGTGCTAGTCTCATCCAACCTGAGGGGAAAAAGCCTGTATGCATTCACCCTATTTATACCCCTCATAATTTTGTATACCTCTATAAGATCTCCCCTCATTCTCCTGCACTGCAGGGAATAAAGTCCTAACCTATTCAACCTTTCCCTGTAACTCAGGTCCTCAAGTCCTGACAACATACTTGTAAATTTTCTCTGCACTCTTTCAAGCTTATTGCTACAGTGGCATGCAAAAGTTTGGGCGCCCCGGTCAAAATTTCTGTTACTGTGAATAGTTAAGTGAGTAGAAGATGAACTGATCTCCAAAAGTCATCAAGTTAAAGATGAAACATTCTTTTCAACATTTTAAGCAAGATTAGTGTATTATTTTTGTTTTGTACAATTTTAGAGTGAAAAAAGGAAAGGAGCACCTTGCAAAAGTTTGGGCACCCCAAGAGATTTGAGCTCTCAGATAACTTTTACCAAGGTCTCAGACCTTCATTAGCTTGCTAGGGCTATGGCTTGTTCACAGTCATCGTTAGGAAAGGCCAGGTGATGCAAATTTCAAAGCTTTATAAATACCCTGACTCCTCAAACCTTGTCTCAACAATCAGCAGCCATGGGCTCCTTTAAGCAGCTGCCTAGCACTCTGAAAATTAAAATAAATGATGCCCACAAAGCAGGAGAAGGCTATAAGAAGATAGCAAAGCGTTTTCAGGTAGCCGTTTCCTCAGTTCGTAATGTAATTAAGAAATGGCAGTTAACAGGAACAGTGGAGGTCAAGTTGAGGTCTGGAAGACCAAGAAACCTTTCCGAGAGAACTGCTCGTAGGATTGCTAGAAAGGCAAATCAAAACACCCGTTTGACTGCAAAAGACCTTCAGGAAGATTTAGCAGACTCTGGAGTGGTGGTGCACTGTTCTACTGTGCAGCGACACCTGCACAAATATGACTTTCATGGAAAAGTCATCAGAAGAAAACCTTTCCTGCATCCTCACCACAAAATTCAGTGTCGGAAGTTTGCAAAGGAACATCTAAACAAGCCTGAAACAAGTCCTGTGGACTGCTGAAGTTAAAATAGAACTTTTTGGCCACAATGTGCAAAGGTATATTTGGAGGAAAAAGGGTGCAGAATTTCATGAAAAGAACACCTCTCCAACTGTTAAGCACAGGGGTGGATCGATCATGCTTTGGGCTTGTGTTGCAGCCAGTGGCACGGAAAACATTTCACTGGTAGAGGGAAGAATGAATTCAATTAAATACCAGCAAATTCTGGAGGCAAACATCACACTGTCTGTGAAAAAAAAAGCTGAAGATGAAAAGAGGATGGCTTCTACAACAGGATAACGATCCTAAACACACCTCAAAATCCACAATGGACTACCTCAAGAGGCACAAGCTGAATGTTTTGCCATGGCCCTCACAGTCCCCTGACCTAAACATCATCGAAAAATCTGTGGATAGACCTCAAAAGAGCAGTGCATGCAAGACAGCCCAAGAATCTCACAGCACTAGAAGGCTTTTGCAAGGAAGAATGGGTGAAAATCCCCCAAACAAGAATTGAAAGACTCTTAGCTGGCTACAGAAAGCATTTACAAGCTGTGATACTTGCCAAAGGGGGTGTTACTAAGTACTGACCATGCAGGGTGCCGAAACTTTTGCTTCAGGCCCTTTTTCTTTTTTGTTATTTTGAAACTGTAAAAGATGGAAATAAAAAAGTAATTTTGTTTAAAATATTAAAGAAATGTGTCATCTTTAACTCTATGCCTTTTGGAAATCAGGTCATCTTTTACTCACTTAGCTATTCACAGTAACAAATTTTGACCAGGTGTGCCCAAACTTTTGCATGCCACTGTATCTTTCCTGTAGTTAGGTGACCAGAACTGCACACAATAATCCAAATTCAGCCTCACCAATGTCTTGTGCAACTTCAAGATAACATCCCAACTCCTGTACTCAGTGCCCTGATTTATGAAGGCCAAAGTACCAAAAGCTGTCTTTATGACCCTATCTACCTGTGATGCCACTTCCAAGGAATTATGAATCTGTATTCCCAGGTCCCTTTGTTGTACTGCACACCTCAGAGCCCTATCATTCACTGTATTAGTCTTACCCTGGTTTGTCCTCCCAAAGTGCAACACCTTACACTTGTCTGCATTAAATTAGGAGCCGAGAGGCATTGTTGCATCTATATAGGACCCTGGTCAGACCCCACTTAGAGTACTGTGCTCAGTTCTGGTCGCCTCACTACAGGAAGGATGTGGAAGCCATAGAAATGGTGCAGAGGAGATTTACAAGGATGCTGCCTGGAATGTGGAGCATGCCTTATGAAAGCAGGTTGAGGGAACTCAGCCTTTTCTCCTTGGAGTGATGAAGGATGAGGGGGGACCTGACAGAGGTATATAAGATGATGAGAGGCATTGACGGTGTGGATAGTCAGAGGCTTTTCCCCAGGGCTGAAATGGTGGCCACAAGGGGACATAGGTTTAAGATGCTGGGGGGTAGGTATAGAGGAGATGTCAGGGGTAAGCCTTTTACTCAGAGAGTGGTGAGTGCCTGGAATGGGCTGCCGGCAATGGTGGTGGAGGCGGATATGGTAGGATCTTTTAAGAGACTGTTGGATAGGTACATGGAGCTTAGAAAAATAGAAGGCTATGGGTAAGCTTAGTAATTTCTAGGGTAGGGACATGTTCAGCACAGCTTTACGGGCTGAAGGGCCTGAATTGTGCTGTAGGTTTTTCTATGTTCTAAATTCCATCTGCCATTTTTCAGCCCATTTTCCTAGCTAATCAAGATCACGCTGCAAGCTTCGATAGCCTTCCTCACTGTCCACTACGCCCCCAATCTTGGTGGTGTCTGCAAATTTGATGATCCAGTTTACCAGATTATCATGTAAATCATTAATACAGATGATAACAACAGACCCAGCACCGATCCCTGCAGCACGCCACTAGTTACAGGCTTCCAGTCAGAGAGACAACCATCTACTACCACTCTCTGGCTTCTCCCATGAAGCCAATGTTGAATCCAATTGGCTACTTCATCCTGAATGCCAAGTGACTTATCCTTCTGGTCCAGCCTCCCATGCAGGACTTTGTCAAAGGCCTTGCTAAAGTCCATGTAGACAACATCCACTGCCTTTCCCTCATCAACCTTCTTGGTAACCTCCTTGAAGAACTTGATAAGATTGGTTAGACATGATCTACCATACACAAAGCCATGTTGACTATCCCTAGTCAGGTCCTGTCTATCCAAATACTTATATATCCTGTCCCTTAGAATACCTTCCAATAATTTACCCATGACTAACGTCAGGCTTTCTGGACTATAATTTCCCGGTTTATTCTTAGAGCCTTTCTTGAACAACAGAACAACATTAGCTATCCTCCAGTGCTCCGGCACCTCACCCATGGCTAAGGACATTTTAAATATCTCTGCCAGGGCCCCTGCAATTTCTGTACTAGCCTCCCACAAGGTCTGAGGGGACAGCTTGTCTGGCCCTGGAGATTTATTCACCTTCATTTGCCTCAGGACAGCCAGCAATTCCTCTTCTGTAATCCAGATATGGTCCATGACCTCACTATTCTTTTGCCTCCATTCTATCATCTCTGTGTCTGTCTCCAGAATAAATACGGATGCAAAAAATTCATTTAAGATCTCCCCCATCTCTTTCAGCTCCATGCATAGATGACTATGTTGATCTTCAATTTTGTCCCTTGCTACCCTTTTGCTCTTAATATAGTTATAGAAACCCTTGGGATTCTCTTTCACCCTGTCTGCCAGAGCAACCTCATGTCCTCTTTTTGCCCTTCTGATTTCACTCTAAAGTGTTCTCTTGCATTTCTTATACTCCTCAAGTGCCTCATTTGATCTTAACTGCCTTTACCTGATATGCACCTCCTTTTTCTATACGAGGGTCTCAATGTCCCTCAATAACCAAGGTTCCCTAAACCTGTTAGCCTTGCCTTTTATTCTAACAGGAACATACAAATCTTGATAAACATCATAGTTTTTATTGGCTGAAAGGTGAAACTTAATCTGAAGAATTAACATGGCTGCATTATTCATAAAGCTGAGAGGATGCGAAGTTAATCAGGAAGGAGTTCACAATGATGACAGGCAAGTAGATGAACCAACAGTGCTGCTGGTGTTAAAAATTGGAACATGTATTTCAATGGATTGTGACAGAAACTTGGAACTACAAACTACCATTCAGAAAGAAGAGTAGAAAAACATATGTTAGTTCATCTATTAATAATCAATGCTTTGTTTATGTGACTGTACCATACTACTTGCTTTGCACATCGCCATGTTTATGTTGATACATCATGGTTGGTCTACATTGACATACAGTGCTGCATCTGTGTCAGTTTCCAATACTGATCTCATCAATATGCACAACCGCATTGTGTTGGTACACAAAGCAGCATTTACACCAGAGGCAACTTAATTCTGGTAGAAATGCAAACAAGAAGTACTAATGCACTTGATATAATCAAGTGCATTTGTCACGAACCAGCAACAAAAGAAACACACTGAGCATGATTCAGTGTTAAAAACTATTTTATTAATCACTACTTATGATAATACGTAAAATAAAAGTAAAAATGTTAGTATGTTAGAATTCAAAAATGTTAAACCTCGAACGTTAACCCCAAAACTAAACTCTTCGTGTGTGTGTGTGACAAAGTCCAAAACTCCCAGTTCCGGAATGGTTCTTAAAGTTCAGTTCCGCAAGCCATAAGGTGAAACATGAGCAAGGGCTTCTTCAACAACCACCGTTGTCTGAAGATAAGATGTAGATGTAGAAAAACATAGAGAGAGTACATACGAAATCCAAATGTTCCACGATGGAACCCAAACGACACTTCAGTGTTTACTCGGTAGTGACTTCCTCACCCCGAAAAGCATCTGAACCGTGGTCGTCCACACACAAATACCTGTTTCCTTCTACAGGTCAGCAACAAAGTGAACTCCACCGGATTACTTCCAACTTCCATACATGGATTTCAGTAGCAAACACAGTTATTGTTTCTCATCCATCGATAGAGAAAACAAGCAGGCTGGTGTCTCTCTCCCTTCTCTCTCTCTCTCTCTCTCTCCCTTCTCTCCCTTCTCTCTCCCTTCTCTCTCCCTTCTCTCTCCCTTCTCTCTCTCTCTCTCTCTCTCTCTCTCTCTCTCTCTCTCCTTCTTTCTTCTTCTTCTAACTTCTTCAACAACGTCATTACGTCCTTTATCTTCTATTGACGTAAGCACGCCCCACACACACAAGCCAATTAAAAAGAATTTATCAGACCTTCCTCAAAAATCTTTGGATTGAATCCCGAATAAATCTTGTCAATCTGGGGAACGATCCCAGATGACACTCGTTAACCTTTGGATTGGATCCCAGACGAATCTCGTTAACCTTGGGAACTATCCCGGACGAATATATTCGTATAATGCACTTGATTATATCAAGTGCATTTGATATAATCAAGTGCATTTGATATAATCAAGTGCATTTCATAAACTGCTCTGTCCTGCCCCCATCTAAGTGAGCTATTGCAGCAGCAATAGAAGTGAATATGGCTCAGAATTATTTGCAGCACCTGATACTTGCTGCACTGGAGCATTTTTAAAAAAATTGTGGAAATATCCCTTGATAACTGAAATGATGTACCATATAGTGTCAAAGTAGAAGATATCAGCTCTGGTTGAGCTAATGGACTGGCAACATCAAACGCTTAAGTAAGGGTCACTTTCCTGTTTCATCAGACTCAGGAAATAGAGGAAAATCAGACCAGGAGGATCCTCTGCCAATGAGGAAGTTTACTCGAGTGTCTTCATGTTTAAGTGGAGATAAAAATGGGTCAACGCGTCACTTAGGAAGTCTAATATTCCATGTGCAGGAATAATGAATTGTGGGGCATCATCTCCACATGAACAGTTATCCTAGGGGCTACACACTCACAAGGTGAGAAATATTTTATTTACTGCATGATGTAGGATATTATTTAAAAGGTGAAAAACTTGGAATAATGGTGGTCCAAAGAAATTTAGGAGTCCATGTTCACAACCCACTAAGTGTTGTGCAAAATATTAAAGTGAAGGATAATGAAATGTTGGCAGTACTACAGCCTGCATCTGGAGTATTTTAATTTATAGTTCAGGATTCTTTCTCTTTCTGTGTTTCACCCATTTTATCTCCTCCAGACAGAACAGCTGTGATCACACGCTCACCACCTTCTGTTAGTCAGCACCATCACCACTGTGACATCTCATCTCCCTTGGTCTCCTAGGACAGGGACTCCTGCAATAATACTGACTGTTCGGAGGTGTGTAGTGTACCATAGAATCATACAGCACAGAAACGGGCCCTTTTGGCCGAACGCATCCATGATTACTGTAATGTCCATCCACCATAATCCCATTTGCCTGCATTAGGCCTGTATTCCTCTATGCCTTTCCTATCCAAGTTCCTGTCCAAATGCCTTTTAAATGTTGTTTAAAAGTCATTGACGCTTTTGTGTAGGTGCATAGGTGAGTGATGGAATTTGCAAGGAGTTGATGGGAATGTGTGGAGATAAGGTTATATGGCAAAATTAGTGGGGAATTGAATTACTCTGTGAACTGACAGACTCAATGGACCTATGTTATGAAGGAAATATGGAAACAACCACACATGCAAGCTTGGATATAAAAGTTGGCAAATAATGTTGCTGTATAAAATTTTGATGAGGCCACATTTGAGTATTGTATGCAGTTCCGGTGCCACACTATAGGAAGAATGTGGAGGCTTTGGAGACGGTGCAGAAGAGGTTCGCCAGGATGTTGCCTGGATTGGAGTTTATTAGCTATAAGAGGTTGGACAAACTTGGATTGTTTTCTCTGGAGCATCAGAGGGTGAGGGATGCCTTGCAACAAATAAATACAATTATGAGAGGCATAGATAGGGTAGATAGAGTCTTTTTCTGAAGGTGGGAATGTCAAGTATTAAAGGGTATAGGTTTAAGATGAGGGGTTAATGTGCAAAGCAGTTTTTTTTAACATCGTGATAGGTGCCTGGAATGCACTGCCAGTGGAGGGGCTGGAAACGGATATGACAGCAACATTTCGACAAACACATGAACAGGCAGGGTATAGAGAGATATGGACCAAGTGCAGGCAGAAGGGATTAGCTATGTTGACATCATGGTGGTGCCTCGATAATATAGGCAGTTGCTCTCAACTCTGGAGTTGAGCTCCTTGCTCTAAGACTTTGATGAGGACTGGGGTTGTGTGGTCCTGGAAGAGCCCAAACTAGGCAGGCGTGAGCTGGTTATCGGAGACTAAGTGTTACCTGACAGCAGTGGTTCCGTTTAGTAGTGTGTTGCCCCTGCTTCCATTCCTACCCCCCAGGGCTGCAGCGAACAGGCAGTAACGTTTGACAACCTGAGCTCACGTCGCCTCCTCCGAGCAGCGAAAAAAGTCTCCTCACTGTCGAGTTGTTTGCACTTTTACTGACGCCCTAAAATTTCTTGCTGATAATCTGCATCACTTCAACTCTGGAGCAGGTGCAATCCAAGCCATTTCCATTTTACAACCTGCTGTCTCCTGAGGCCACTTTCAGGTCGGATATAATTTTACTCCATCAGAGTCTTGAACCATCAGAGATGCACGGATGTGAAACCGGTGTAACAAATGCGGAGCGAACAAAAAAAGTCTGCTGGAGGAACTCGGCGGGTCGAGCAGCATCTATGGGGAGGGGGAGGGGGGGGGGGGGAGGGATTGTCGGCGTTTCGGATCGAGACCAACATCAGGACAAATGAGGATGTATGCAAGCTCTCCAACCAGAGTTGCAACCACCGATTATGCATCCGTCTCACCGGGACCTGCAAGGTTTTAAATAAAAACCGCGGGTCACGGCGCCCGCAGCCGGCCTGCGGCTCCTCCGGATGGAGGGGAGAAGTCGGGAGCCGTGAGTGCTCCGCTGGTGATAATTCAAATAGCGCCGAACAACACCGAGCAACGTTAGGAAAAGCGTCGGAGCCAGGTAAGAAATCCTGTCCACGGACAGTTTGACCCGTGGGTAATGTCCAGTGTTGCTGATGCCCAGACCTGACCCGCCAGCGAGGTCACGGCCTGGTTTTTATCGGAATGCACGTCCCTTGGGCCGGTTATGAAATCAGCTGCTTCTGGAAAATATCACAAGCGTCTGCCTCTTGTCAAAGAATCTGTGGTGCTTTCAATAATGATTTTAACATTAACAAAACTTTTAAAATCAAATATATCTCACTGGTGAAAGATTGGGAGCAATTTGAACACAACAGGAGCCGGAGTGAAACACCTTAAAGCTGCTCCACCACTCAATGTGACCATGACTGATCTATGATTTTAATTATTCTGTGATCTACTCCTCTTCTGTGCCAGTTCCCTATAACCCTACGTTCTTTGATCTTTCAAATATTTATCTACCTTAAGTTTTGAATATAAATAATGATCTGTCCTCCGACACTCCTGGGGACAGAGAATTCACCACCTTCTGCAAGAAGAAATTGCTGCACTTCTTAGTTTTAAACGACACCTTATTTTGCAACTATATCCTTCTTTGTGACTCTCTCACCATTAAAACATCTCAACGTCCACCCTGTCAAGCCCCCTTAGGATCCTATATGTTTGACTGTCATCCCTCAATCTTTTAAAATCCAAGGGATATAGGTCCAAATTGTCTTGCCTCTCTTGATAGGACAACCCTCCCATCCCAGGAATTAGCCTCTCCTTTGGACCATCTTCAATGCGATCATATTTTTTTTAAATGTAAGGGGACCAAAACTGTGTGCAGGTGTGTCTTCACTAACACCCTTTACAATTGCTTATTCCATTTAGTACTTTGGTAATCGCTTTATTATTGTAACATGTACTGGGATACAGTTAAAAATCTTTGTTTTGCATGCCATCCATACAGATCACTTCGAGGCAGTACAAAGGGCAAAGCAATAACGGAATGCAGAATATAGTGTTACTGTTACAGAGAAAGTGAAGTGGAGATAGACAATAAGATGCAAGGGCCATGACGAGGTAGACTGTGAGATCAAGAGTTCATCTTTATCGTACAAGAGTCTTATAACAGCAGAATAGAAGCTGTCCTTGAGCCTGGTGTTGCGTGTTTTCAAGCTTTTGTACTTTCTGCCCGATGGAAGGGGGGAGAAGAGAGAATGTCCAGGAGGGCAAGATGACCAAGGGATGTAAAAAAGGGAAGTGTTGATTGTTGTTCTAAATGTATTGACATTGGATGAATGATTTAGAAAAGGCAGACCCACTGAGTTATTCCAGTAGTTTGTTTTTTGATTAGCTGCTGCATTAGACAACCAGTGTTTTAGAGTTACTGTACTTTGGATGAGATGCACTTGAGGAATCCTCAGCTTTCACAGTGCAGTGAGTTAGATTTTCGGACTGAAATTATCAATGGTTACCACATTCTTCACCCATGTTGTGTTTTCATAGGTGTGGGAGAAAGAGAAGGCATCAATTTACAATTACTAAATAATTAACTTATTGATGGAATCAAATTAGTTAGCTCTTTTCCCATTACAGAAGGAAATTAAAATTTAGAATGTTTCCCAAAAAGATGCCGTTGCTGGAATAGTTGTGAAGGCACCAGATATTGTTAGTAGCTAAGTGCAGGAAGGAGGGTGGGGGAAGAGGTGGTTGGTGTTGGTAGAGGCAGGTGAATTCAGTTGATCTACTGATCAGCTAGAGTAGCCTATAGGTGTAGGTATAGGATGTGAAAGTCCTGGAGAAAGTACTCAGGATTTCAGTTGTACGTTTAGAAAGGAGAAGCTGATGTTATTCTCCTTGGAGCAAAGAAGGGCATGAGAAGAGATTTGATAGAAGTGGACAGGACTTTAAAGAATTAATAGTTTACAGATCATATGTATCCCTTTTAAGGTTACCCTTCTATATCATAACACCACCCGGCCCAGTGTAGAAATAGTTCAGCTGTGACAATTGTCAAGTTAAAGGTTATATCAGTTCAAAGGAAAAGGCTTATAATGTAGCTAGTAGAAACAGCCTGAAAACTGGGAAGAAGGTGCTATGTCTTGGTGAGTTGCTGCAGTACATCCTGTAGATGGCACAAACTGCTGCCACTGTGCGTCGGTGGTGGAATGAGTGAATGATGGGCTTCTATGTCCTGCATGATATTGAGCTTCTTGAGTGTTGTTGAAACTGCACTCATCCAGGCAAATGGAGAGTATTCCATCACACTCCTGACTAGAGGTTTGAAAATGATAGACAAACTTCGGGGAGTGAGTTACTTGCCCCAGGATTCCTAGCATTTGGCCTGCTCATAGTTGGTTTCTACTCAATGATAACCCACAGGATATTGCTGGTGGGGGATTCAGTGATGGTAAGACCATAAGATATAGGAGCAGAATTAGGCCATTTGGCCCATTGAATCTGCTCTGCCATTCAACCATGGCTGATTTTTTTTCAAACCCATTCTCCTGCCTTCTCCCCATGACCCTTAGCCCTTTTACCAATCAAGAATCTCTGCCTTAAATATGCCCAATGACTTGGCCTCCACAGCCCTATGTGGCAACAAATTCCACAGTTTCACCACCCTCTGGCTGAAGAAATTCCTCCCCATTTCAGTTTTAAAGGGATATCCCTTTATTCTGAGGCTGTGCCCTCAGATCCTAGACTCATTGGATGTCAGGGGGTGATAGCTGGATTTTCTCTTATTGGATATCATCATTGCCTGGCACATGAATAGCATGTTACTTACCTCCTATCAGCCCAGTCCTGAATATTGTTCAGGACTTACTACGTTTGGATGTGGACTGCTTTGTTATCTGAGGAGTCACAAATGGTGCTGAACACTGTGCAATCATTAGCGACCACTCCTGACCTTATAATTGAAGGAAGGTCATCAATGAAGCAGCTTAAGATGGCTGAACACTACCACCTATGATGTCCAACTACCACAACCGTCTTCCTTTGTGCTTGGTATAATTTCAGCCAGCGGAGGGTTTCCCCCTCCCACCCCCCAAATCCCATTGACTCCAGTTTAGCTAGAGCTCCTTGCTGCCCTATTCAATCAAATGCTGCCTTGATGTCAATGGCAGTCACTCACTTCACTTCTGCATTCAGCTCTTTTGTTCACGTTTGTGCTTGGATCGTATTGAGGTTAGGAACTGAGTGACTTTAGCAAAACCCAAACTGAGCTTCTGTGAGTAGTTTGTTGGTAAGCAAGTGATGCTTAATAGCATCATCGATTATCCCTTCCATCACCTTGTGGGATCATTAGCTTTGTCTATTGCATTCTGTTTATGTTGTTTGGCATGCAAGTAGTCCTGTCTTGCAGATTCACCAGGTTGTTCCCTCATTCTATTCTGAAGTGTGCCTGGCGCTGTTCCTGGCATGCCCTCCTGCACTCTTCATTGATCCAGAGTTGTTGAGTTGTTCCCCTGTTTTGATGGTGATGGTAGAGCGGGGATATGCTGGGCTATGAAGTTACAGATAGATTGTGGCTGAGTACAATTCTTCTACTGCTATTGGCCCACAGTGCCTCATGGATGCCCAGTCCTGAGTTGCCAGGTCTGTTCACAGTCTGCCCCAGTTAGCATGGTGGTAAGTGCCACACGACATGAAGAAGTGTATTTTCACTGTGAAGATGAGATCTTGTCTCTGCAAGGACCGTGTGGTGGTGACTCCTACTGATACCGTTGTGGACAGATGCATCTGTGACAGATAGATTGGGGAGGATGAGACCAAGCAGATTTCTCCCTCTTATTGGTTCCCTCACCACCTTCTGCAGACCCAATATAGCAGCAATGTCCTTTAGCACTCAGCCAGCTGGATCAGTGGTGCTACTGAGCCATGGTCGGTGGTGGAAGTTGAATTCCCCCACCCAGTGTACATTTTGTGACTTTACCACTCCCAATGCTTCCTCCAAGTGGTGTTCTACATGGAGCAGTATTGATTCATCAGCCAAGGGGCGACAGTAGGTGGTAATCAGCAGGTTTCCTTACCCAAGTTTAACCTGATGCAATAAGATTTCATGGATACGGAGTCAATACTGAGGTTCCCTTCCCACTGTATACCACTGTGCCGCTGCCTCTGCTGCCGGGAAGATGCAGGTTGCGGTTACGGACAGAGCGCAGGTGTCCTGTGAAACAGTCATCCAGGTCACCTGCATCTTCCCGTTGCCAGTCACTTCAACTCCCCCTCCCACACTATTACTGATAATGACAGTCCTCGGCCTCCTCCACTGCCAGGAGAATTCCAAGTGCAAACTGGAGAAACAGCACCTCATTTTCCGTCTTGGAACCTTGCAGCCTAACAGCACCAATATTGAATTCTCCCAATTTAGGTAATCCCCACCCCCCTTCCCCTCAACCCCACTCCCACCATACTGTTCTTCCCTTTCCCAGCTTTTTTTCTTCTCTCTTACCTTTGACCCACCCCCCAGTGGATCTGCTCTCCCCTCCTCCCCCACACCTACCTATCACTATCTCTTACCTGCATCTACCTATCACCACCCTGTGCCTACCCCACCTCCCCTCTTTCGTCCACCTATCACTGCTCTGCTTTTCCTGCCTATATATTGGGCTTCCCCTTTTCCTATCTTCAGTCCTAAAGGGTCCTGACCCAAAATGTTGACCGCCTGCTTTTCTCCACAGATACTGCCTGCCTGCTGAGTTCCTCCAGCATCATTGTGTTTTTATATATAAGACCTGGTGAGATTGCATGAGGAATATTGTTGTCAAATCTGGTCTTCATATCGAAGAAGGGATATCCTTGCAGTCAAGGGGGTGCATTGAGGGTTCACCAAATTGATTCCAAGGGTAACAGGTTTGCTGTACAAAGAGAGATTAAGCAAACTAGCTTTGTATTTTATCGGGCAACACAATGGTTAAGCAATTAGCATTCTCGCCTCACATCTCCAGTGGCTTGGGTTTGATCCTGACTTTAGGTGCTGTTTGTGAGAGGTTTGCATGTTCTCCATGTTTCCTGCCATATTACACCGGTAAGTTAATTGGTTCCTTTAAGTTGGTCCTAGTGTAGTTAAGCAGCAGGGGTGGAAGCAAAGAAGTTGAGGGGGTATTTTGAAGAATGGAAGGTGACCTAATTGAAATGTACAAAATTCTTATGGGGATTGATGAGCCAGGTATTCCCCTTGGTTGCAGTGTTTAGAATTAAGGGTCACAGTCTCATCATAGAGAGTCATTCAGAACAAAGGCAGGAAAATTTTTTTTTGTCTAAGATTCTCTTGAATCTTTGGAATTCACTACATCAGAGGCTACACTGGTTCCATCACTAAATATATTCAAGAGGGAGAGTGATAGATTTTTAGGTATTAAGGAAATAGTGCCACTTTCCTGCACTAAATCTCTTGAGTTAAAGATTGGTGGTCATTAATAAATGGTGGAGCAGGCAAGAAGAACTGAAAACCCCACACCTTCCTATTTCTTGTGTCAAGGTCAAGGCTTTTTTAGATTGTTTCCATTCATGGAGATTCAGGGTCCAGAGGGGACAAGAGGATGCGGAGTTAAGAGCTGGAATGTATTAACTGTAAGGGGATGGAAACAATGAAAACAAATTTGGATTAGCACCTATTGGAGAATAATTTGGAAAGAGCTGGGAAATGGGACTGACAGGATTCCATGTTGTTGGAGGAGTGCAAGAGATAGAGCTCTTTGAAATAAAGGTCTTTGTACACGAGTGATGATGACAGCTAAGTGATGATGACAGCTAAGTGAGATGATTCTGCGGGTTGAATCCGCCTTCATTTGCTAGGAAATTGCATGCCAGAATTCAACTGGAATCCACAATCTGCTGCTTCAAATAGCACAGCAGCTGGGATTGGGGGACAACTGGCGTAACCCTGATGAGGGTAAGTGTGGATAACATTGTGTGTGTTAAATTTGTGCTGCAGAGCTAGGTCTCCTTTTATCTTGGATCAAGATCAACTTCCCATTGTCAAGACCCCGTGGTAGCTGGCATGCAATAACCATCTCATCTTTAAAAGAATTCACACAAAGTCATCTTCAACTCCTGAGAAATGGACTGGAAGTTGAGCTCAATCTGCAGGGACAGCCTAAGACCACACTGACTCGGAGCCAGCGTGGATTTGATTGGTTGTATGGCTTCTTGTGCAGTAACAGTTCTAAGGTTTTGATGGGTACATCCTCAGAAAATCCCAAAACCAATGAACTTTTGCGAATTTATTATTACTTAGGGAAATGTGGCATTAACTTTTTGCTTTCTCTACTGTCCTTCGAAGATACGTAGATAAAGTCTTTGTTAGCATTCTGTGCCATGGAATATTTTATGGTCAACTGAACATTGCTTTTTTTAATGGTATTATTTGCATTGCAATACAGATCACAAAGTATCAATGCAGCATACAAGTACAGAATTGGAAAGCAGAGTAAAAAATCTTGGACCACCAAGTATGGGGCGATGTTTTATCCTGAAAGTAGTTTACCTTATTGCTTGAAGAAATGGTGGTTTTAGTGATTTAAGTTGCCACGATTTGATAAAAGTTTGCATTTTAAGTACTAGAAAGTATGTTCAATGCCACAGCAGGGAGCAGTTCAGACGTACCAACCCTCAGTGTTTCTGGTATGGTACAAACTATATGGTCCAAAATCCCACTTTAGCTGCTGTTGCTTTTGTCTCAGTTACCAATTGCTGCAGTAACTCAGGAGTTGGTGCTGTCCTTGTGGATTTCTGCTGGCCAGTTGACTTGAATATGATATGGGCTTAGCTCTTCAGGACTCACAAAGTCTGGTGCGTTACTCATCAGATCATGTCCTCTGAAAGATTTAGGAAAAGCAATCACATCCCTGATAGTTGATGCTCCAACTATAAGAGCAATCAGTCTGTCCAAGCCTGAAATGAAACAGATAGGACATTTGTCTAAATTCATGGTTATTTAACATTTAAAAACCAGGACTTTGTTGTCTTTAGCTTTAAATAAATGAAGCCTGCCTGACCAGCATTCCCTCTTAGGATTGAAAAAAATTTTAGCTAGTGCAGTAATTACATTACTGGATTAAATTTGAGAGGACACGTGTTCAAATCTCACATGCCAGAATTTGAATTCTACTTTTTAAAAATCTGAACTCAAAAGCTAGCCCCAGTAAAAGTGATTATAACAATGTTGGATTAATGGAAAATCACAATTGCTTCATTGAATTCCTTAGACCAGCTAACTCCCACATTATTGACAATAAAATGCTCGTGCTTGTCCTTAAATTATATCAAATTGTTCAGGGCAAAGTTGCTTTCCATCAATATTCATGTTCAGAGTGAGTTAAACAGATCCCAGAAACTCTACACCCTCAGCTGTAATTGTGAGCTGCATGATAAACTATAAATAAAAGTCTGTTTCAATCTAATCCTAGATTTTTCTCTTGCTGGATCATTGATTGACAAACATTCATTCTGGAACTCACCCAATGCAATCCCCCCATGGGGCGGTGCTCCAGAATCTAATGCCTTCAGTAGATGTAGTAATAATCCACTGTCTTCCTATGGGATACAAATAAGTAAAGGTCTATTCAACTGAAACAATTCCATGTGATTATGTTACACTTGCCCCACCATTGTTGCACTTACTCAAAAGATTGAATTCCAAAACAGTTCCAGACTTTGCTAGAATTTGTAGAAAGTTTGACATCCAGAAAGAAGCTACTTGCCAATAAGTGAAATACAGAAGGTCATTCATTTTTGCATCAATAAATGAATGTCAGTGCAGATATATGAGAAAAGATGCAAATGCTGCAATCTAGCACAAAATGAATACTGGAAGAACTCAGCAGGTCAAGCAGCATCTGTGGAGACAAAAGGTGTAGGTCGACGTTTTGGGTCAAGACCCTGCTTTTAGTAGTCCTAAAGTAGGGTCTTGACCCAATATATTGACTTTCCTGCCACAGATGCTGCTTGACCCGCTGGGTTCATGATGGACTAACTTGACTCAAGTAATTGTTTAATGGGTGTACCAAAGTTGAAGTTGTGCTTTTCAAATTTGCAAGGATGTTTGACACAGTGGCATATCATTTGCATTAACTAAATTAAAATCAATGTTCAAAGGGAAATGGACAACAAAATTAGTTAAGAAATGGAAGCAGTGCAATTCCCTAAGGCTTATTTAATAGCAGAGCAGGTATGAATAAGTTGCTGGCTGATACTGTACCTCAAGCACTTTTTTGCCTGATTTCTATATTCTCCCATTTCATATCCAAAAGCCTATCAGTCTTCGCCTCAAATCTAATCAATAACTGAGCATCTATAGCCATCAGAGAATTCCAAATGTTTACAAGCCTCTTTGTAAAGAAATATCTTTGTCCTAAATGGCTAACCACTTATTCTGAGACCATGCTTCCTAATTCTCAATGGCTACCTTTTGGCATCTATCCTGTTATTTTCTCCAAGAATCTTAAATGTTACAATGAGATCCCCCTTCATTCTCCTAAACTCCACTGAATCAATGCCAATCTTAATTTCTCAATCCTGAATCAATCTGGTTTGGCTATATTCTAATGGCTCCACAACAATATCCATCTTCCGGTACAATGACCAAAACTTCACATTCCCCCACATGAAGTCTCAGAAAAACTCAGTATCATCTCACAGCAATACTTCCTTACTTTTTGTTCTCAAAACCCCTTGAAATAAACACCAGCATACCATTTGCCTTCCTGTTGTGCCTGCATGATTATTTTTCTACATCTCATCAGCTAGAACAACAAGATCCTTTTGTACAAATTTATTAGTTGTTTCACTGCGTATCTGCTTTACTATTTTTAATCAAAGTACATTTTCCCACATCTACACCATCTCTCACTCTTGTTCACTCACCTTTCCAACAAACTTGCATGAAAGTCATCAATATGAACTCTAAAATATTGAAGGTCCAGTATTGATCCTTGTAGCACTCTGCTAGTGACAGTACACACCCAAACTACAATTGCCAATTTGATTTGCCAAGACTGTAAGGAGATTATGTATCTCCTTATGATTACTGTATAATCTTCACTACAAGATTTTGTTGTTTAATTCTCTTTCCAATTGTGTACTGATAACGTCAGAGTTGCTTCTCTCTTAAGATTGCATATGTTCTCCTGGGCCATAATCATTTCTCACTCCTATGTCATTATTTATTATCAGGGTTACCCGACGTCCTTTTTTTTTAAACTCTCCTTTCTGAATGTTAAATTTAGAAGAATATTTAATTCCCTAATCTTA
This sequence comes from Pristis pectinata, assembly GCF_009764475.1. Lineage (NCBI taxonomy): Eukaryota > Metazoa > Chordata > Chondrichthyes > Rhinopristiformes > Pristidae > Pristis > Pristis pectinata. The sequence continues at coordinate 63,656,332 of NC_067407.1, forward strand.
ATCACTATGGAACCATGTCTTTGTAAGAACTAAATGTTAAAATCTATTTTGCCATTTTTTATTAATGCTTCATGCCGTTAATCTTTGCCCATTTTTCATTGAATTGACTTTGTTACTCATGCATTATTAGTATTAAACTGTCCCTTCTTGCTTTGCTTATACTTATCCAAAATATTATTTTGCTGAGTTAACCTTTTTTAATTCTACAATTTTTCCCTCACTTCATACACCACTTTTTGATTAATTTCAAAACCACACCTACCATCTTAAAAGTTAAATTCATAAGCTGCGTCCATTTTTCTGCCCAATCTCCATCTTCTCTGATTGCTATTAGTGTCCAAAATTCCATTAACCCACAAGTAATTTTCTTATTATTCTCAGTCCTAAGTGACTGACCCCCTATCCTGACATTGTGCTCTTTAATTCTGGAATCTCCAACTACGGGGCACAGTCTTCCTGCATCCACTTTGCCAATCCTTCAGATTTATCGGGATTCTGATCGAAGCCATGTTTATGTGGAGATCATTCCTAGAGGGACTATGACAGTTATTTTCTCATCCTCCATCCCTTAATCTTGGCAGTTTACAACACTTGGGACTCCAGGCTGCAGTTCCAGAGAACTATATCCATTTATCACCACCATGTTTCTTTTACTCTTCCCACTTGAATGATCTTCCTTACCATGTTGGTATGGTCAGATTGCACATCTGCCCTACAAATCTGTACAGGCAGCTAGCACCCAGTGCTTTTTGGACAAGTTCAAAGACTGAAACTATTGCAATAACTATAACCTAAGTTATTTTATACATGCCTCTCAATTACACTCTTTTGTTCTTGTTCCTGCCGAAATCCTATTATCTCACAATATGGGGTGTCTGGTTCTAAGTGTCCAGGTAACTTCCTCCGCTTCATTTTCACTTAGACTCCAGCCCTGAGCTGAAGATGCATTTACAACACATCGTCAGCCCTGCCAACGCTATCAAATCACCTTTTTAATATATTCAATAATTAAGGTTTCTATTCAGTTCAGCTTTTAGTAGATGAATGAATTAGTTAATTAGTCTATGTTACTTATAACTATCTTCTAATCTGCTCTATTTTTGTTTTAAAAACAAGCACACCAACTTAATATTTTTTTTATTTACAGCGTGGTAACAGGCCCTTCTGGCCCAACGAGTCCGCGCCGCCCATTTTAAACCAAATTAACCTACCCGTATGTCTTTGCAATTGTGGGAGGAAACCGGAGCACCCAGAGGAAACCCACACAGACACGGGAGAACGTACAAACTCCTTACAGACAGTGACAGGAATCGAACCCCGATCGCTGGCACTGTAATAGCGTCATGCTAACCGCTATGTATTTAATTATACGACAATAATTAAATAATTACTGCCTAGAGTTTGCACATAACAGCACCTGCTTCTCAAAGACCAAATTCACAAGATAGCAGTGAGTGGAAGTTGCATTCCAAATAGACTCTGGTCATCTTTCTGACATTGCATTCTATTTATTTTGATAAATGCCGTGGTGATTGTACTTTTCATGTATCTTGTGCAAAGGTGTGAAGAGAAAACAAAATTTGTGAGGCATTTTCTTTTGAAGCTTCACTGAGACACAAGCAGCATAAATTGAGCAACATACCTTTAATATCGACTCCAGTACATAATGCTGCAACTCCATATTATGTATTCGAATGGAGCCTCCTCCTATTTCATTGCCATTCAGTACCAGGTCATAATGTTGACTCCTCACCTGCAGGAAACAGAATCCAGGCAGACTAAACAACAGCAAAATCCCTTGGATGCTGCAAGTCTAAAATAGAAATAGGAAAGGCTAGAATACTCAGCAAGTCAGAAACCAATCATGAAGGGAAAGCAGAGTTCAATCACCTTTGAAAGGGCCTGCAGAGTATCCCCAGTGTATTCTGGTTGTAGTACCAGATCTTCACAAGTTCAAATAAAACAAAACCAATCTAATATCAATCATCCACATGGTTACTTAGGAATTCCTGAACATATTTGTTCTGGTCCAAGTAAGACAATAAATTTGCAAGAGAATAAACCTAACAGATCCCAAACAGCCCACATTTTTATTGCTGTGGGTTTGCTACAGTTTTGATCTTGCTGCCTGAGAATCTCTTTGGTGAGCTAGTGTCGAAACTGTAGTTTCTTGTATTTGCACTATTGAGTCAGTCATTATAGGATGTAGGAGACTTATCCTCCAAATAATATTTCCTCATTGAGCTTTGGGGGTTTTCTCAATGGCACAGTAAAAAATCACCTAATGATCCCCAAATCAAAAGCCACAGATATTTCAATGAAATCTATCCCAAGGCACAAATATATAAAAATGTCTATTTAAAGATTAACAAAGTATGAGTTGTGTTTGAGGATTCCCATTTAACTAAGAATTTGTCTTTATAGTTTATATTTAGCTGTCATTACCTTACCAGGCTCTGTGTAAATGAGATGGACATCATCTGGGTGGGGAGCTGTGAAGGGATGATGGGCAGATTCATACTCTTCAGGTCTCTCTTCTTTTGGTAGAAACAATGGGAAGTCAACAACCCAGAGGAAATTGAATATACCTGGATCTCGGAGAGCAATACCTTTAGACTCCAGTATATTGGCACACTCCAGCCGCAACTTCCCTAATGCGGCACTCTGAGGGAAAAGATACAAGTATAAATGTCTCACTTTAGATCACATATTGTATATGACAGAATTATAAAGGAAAACCCAAGAGCTAGTCTGAATGTAAGCTGACCATACCAATGGCAAAGGTAGGAAGGAGATTCCACATGAGTAAATCCAGAGCTCAAAAGCTGTTCAAGCAATCAAACTATTGCCTGGATGGTTTTGGGGGGGGGGGGGGGGAGGTGGAAAGAGGCATGATCGTGATGTCGTCTGCTTCTTTCCTGAGGATTATCACCAGTGCTATTTATTCCTAAAGTTTCGTCAAAATCAGAAGTATGCCTATTCACTAATGTTTGTTTCCAGGTATGGTACAAGAGATCCAGGGTCAGTTCAAATATTATTCCATCTGGTTCTTTTATTTTAGTTAAAAATTGTAAGATCAATCTGCACTAGCTTTTTAGGTAGAATGTTCCAGTTACCTCCTCTCTTTTGCCAATGACTTGTGACCCATTGCCAGAAGGAATTTTTCTCCATCACCTATTAAGCCAAACCAACTACATCACAGAATTCCCTCATCTTTTGTAAACTTTCTTTCCAGAAGTGTGTCACCTAGAATTGCCATAAAACTCCACCTAAGGCCTAATCAGTGATTGATAAGGTTTTATCATAATACCTTTCCTTTAACTTTCTATATTTATAAATCTAAGTAACGCGTGATCTTAGAAATCTTCCCAATTTATGTACATGGACATCAATCACATTATTCATAGAACACCGACATTCTATACTAGTTCTTCCAAACTGCATCACTTAAAACTTGAATGCATGACTTCTGTCCAACAAACCTTTGTCCAATTCATCATTGTCATCCTGAAATCTCTACTGATCCTCATTACCATTACCTACACTGCATTGTTTTGAACAATGTTTGGAGTACTGGAGCCTAATCATTGGGGAACATTACTTAAAGCCACTTCCCAGTGTAAAATTTCTCTTCATTTCCTTTACCTCCTATTACAGAACAACTTTTTTTATTTGTACTGCCACTTTTGCCTTAATTCTTGAAGCATCCACCTTAGTGGGGATCTGGTATGACACCATTAAATACCTATTGACAGCCGCCATATAAATCCACAACACTTACCCATCTTTGGCAGCTCATCAATCTGGTTAATTGGACATAAATGACCTCCACCTGTCCTTGATTAATCTATGCATTTACAAATTAATGTTTGGTTTCAAATAACTTTTGATTAAAAAAACTTACTACTTTTGCCCAGTCACCTGCAGCAAGTATCAGCACATCATCTTCGTGGAGATTTGTTGTGTGACATAGCTGTGATTGCTCCACATTCGTAAGGATTTTAGCAAGTGGAGATTTCCACGTACCATCAGGTTGTAGCACAAAAAATGTCAGATCCTGTTGGGTGAGATCAATCACAAGTGACAGAGGAGGAATTATCTTCAGTTTCTACAGTTTCTCCTTCTCTCTTGTTCATTTTCTTATGTCTAGTAGCATTTCATGGCTGAGATGAATAGGTCAGCACAATCCAGGACTTTGCATTGCAAATGATTTTCTGGAAGGGCAGCAGAACAGGTGACTAAATAATCTAATGGAGAAAACTTGGTTTTGTACGGTAACATTGGAGCCATAGTTTGAAAATGCACTGTGTAGGGACAACAGCACCTATCAGAATTCCATGCTACTTTCTGCTGGATCTATGCTATGTAAAAACTCAAGGTAAATATTTTGGTTCATCCAGGAAATCTATTTTCTACTGTTCCTGCCTCCTATTTTGTATCAATAAAGTTTATCAGTTCTTTATGCATGTACCTAAATTACTTGTATAGATTAAGAACAGCATAGATCAATCTGCTTCTGTACTATTTCTACCCAAGTGCTGCATTCCCATTTAATACCACATGCGATATAGTTATTTCTTTGTGTTGTATATAATTGCTTGACAATGAAAATGTACAGAAAAATAGTCTGTGGAAGAAATACTTCAAGTTTGTCCTCAAAATTGAGGCAACAGCAATACTGAAAGGCATAAATGGGCTAATACTAAAGATCTCAAGTTCACATAAGAAATTATTTCTCATGGAAGGAAAGCACACCATCACAGCCATGGACTGGAGGCAACTTTTTAAAAGGGGACAGGAAAATCTGGGCCTGTTGAGACCTGAGAAGCAAGAATCAACAATCTGGCAAGTCATTGACTTCGTCATTTAGAGAAGATTTAGTCATTAACAGTTCCAGAAAACCTGAACTCAGTGAACATGTCAACGTTAGTGTTTTGGGGAGAGGAGTAGGGGAAGAGAGAAATAGGGCAGCTCTGTTTTAAGCCACCCTTAGGGTAGAGAGGAAAAAAAAATCACTTTCACATTTCTCTCCTCAGTGGCCTAGATCTTACTTTGGCTTGTTTTACATTTCCCAAAAGAGTAAAATACTTTCTCTGCATCCACTTCAGCAAGTATTTTATTTTAAACTACCTAGTTACATAATTCATAATTTTGTATCTTACAGAAATAGAGAGTTTAAGCAAACTGTCATCATAATACAAGTCCCTGTAATCTTGTGAAACTGAACTCTCTCCTTTTTAGGCAACTTTCCTTTCTAGAGATGCCATGTCCCAAAATGAAAATAATGCTGCAAATGAGTTTGAATTATAAATGAATTTCCTCACCTTTGCATTCTGACACCTTGAGAGGGAAAAAAGTTTATGGAATTTTGATCTCCAAGTAGTTTTTATATCTGTGCACTAACTTCGAGTGAGTTTGTAAACAGACATTCCAATTCCTTCGGTCCAAAATAATATCTAGTTTCTTACTTGTGTTTTGTCCTTTTCAGATCTGAGATGAACTTGTACATTCCCACATTGAGCTCCATCTGCTGTACTTCTGCTACAAGCTACTATGACATCAACATCAGCAGAGGATTTGAGTCTCACATCCATAGCTAGTCACTCTTTTACTAATCAATGCTGAATTACAGAGACAGTACTTTGTATCTCTTATTTAATCAACAAATGCTTTTAGTTATCTGCATGTTCCAATATTTAATGGCAGCTGGCTTTAATTCGAAGATTAATAAATAGGTTATTTATTAGGTTATGACTTTATGGTCTGATGTCTTTTTTTTAAATAGCTGGCAAGAATAAGTTAATTCTTACACTTTGTGATCCAGCTGGAAAAGCTGTTTGTAGTTGAAGTAAAAGCCAAATCATTAATGAAAGTATTTTTGAAAATTCCATACACAGGACTGATCTGTTCACATCTAAAGCATGATCTGCAATAATTTGGCCATTTCACTCGGAAAACTTGTTTCATTGGCTGTAGACTGGTCCATCGATATTATAACAAATTGAGTCTGAACTGGCACCTTTGAATTACCTGGTGATTTTTTTAAATTATCCAAAAGAAGAGGTTTTCTATAAAATTGGGATCTTGAATAACCACACTTAAAATTTTGAAAATACAGGCTATGTTCTGGAACATAGCAAGAATTACTGAGTAGTTATTGGATCCAATTGTTTAGATTATAAAAGCATATTTCCATACTTTACAACACAGTTGATTTTGAAAGTGGAAAAAGTTCCAGTTTACCGAGTATACATATGCAACCAGAACCTTTGATATATAAAAAAAATTCTATAAAACAATAGGTATCACTACATATTACATTACATTTACCTGATTAAATTGGGCCTTTGCCAATTTCTTAAGGTTTTCTAAATCTTTCTTTTTCAGAAGTTTCTGGAAGAATGAAATATTGATGTAATTAAATAGAAAAAATACAATTTTACTCTTATTTCTCTCCCACCCGAAGTACGAGATTCTACTTGGAACAGTGCCAGAACAGATGTGAGAATGACTGTCCATCAGCTTGGGCCTTTACTAGGCCCTTCTGAATGATTACATACTTCAGACTGTGAATTTAAAAGTCATCAACTTACATCTTACAATTCTACCTCGTGTTTGAGTGAAAAATCCTGCTGTGAAAAACCTAATTATTTTAAGATAAATTATCTACCTTTTACAAATCTGTAATTGTGGTTAGTACTTAATTAAGATTTTTGTACATTGTATATTAATGAATTAGACTTTGAAATTAAGTTCAATACACTGTATATGAAGTTATTACTTTGGACCTCATTATTACCATCCCTGCCTCTTAATTTTTGTTTTCCACCCTTTCTAATTTCATTACACCACTCTCAGATTAATGTATTTTTACACTTGTTCTGACATTTCACAACAAGCAATGACAATGACATTGTTTTATTGGTTAGTGGATATCTCAAATAGCAAATCTGAGATGAAAGACTCAGTGTTGTGTGAAGTCTCAAAATTAACAGTACCTAATCTTCACACCACAACAAGATAGGTATTATGCAAAATAAAGGCAGAAACTGGTTGGGCTGAAAATAATGGACAATTAGAGCAAAGCGAACAAGAATTTCAGTAGTAAATTAAGTACTGATTTTCCCTGTAAAATTATATATCAGAGAGAGCAGAGATACTCCCTGAGCAAATCTTAATGTTATACTTACTGCCCCTTCAGTGATCGAGATTGCCCGTACAACACCAGAGGTATAGGACAGTGCATCACGTAGAAAGGAAATCTCTGTATCTCTAAACACTTCACTGATGTCAATAATCTATTTTTTAAACAAAAATGTACTTCAGAGAAACAATTCAAGAGCACATGTTGCAAGTTTAACCCTAATTTGATCAGCAGGTAAATTAAACACCTGAAAATAAATATTTTTTATTAGTCTTGTTCAAATACTAGAGAATTTGAACAGGACAGATCAGAAATATTTAGAGTCTTTTAATTTATCCACTGATCAAATAGTGCTAGCATTATGCTGTACAATGAAAATGCTCCTAAAGCAATTGGTTATTAACTAATTCCTGTAATCAAGAACAGTGTTACTTAATTCACAGAGTTCCAGAAAGCTGAGCTGAGCTAAACTAAGTTTACAACCTTGCATCTTTTTCATTAAAGCTGCCCATTTCTACTTCCTTTCTGCCTCAACTGTCAAAATCCTCAGCTAAAGCTCTTTATTCAACTATTCTGATAACTTTTTTTTGGCTTCCTTTGCATGTTCTATCCTCAATTAACTTCAGCGTATTCAAAGTTGCCTAATCCCAAATTTACATCAATCAGTTTTTATTCCTGTTGAAACACCCAATTTATAAAATTCTCACTTGCATGTTCAAGTCCCTCAATGGCTTCATTGTTGTGTACTTTTGTAACCTCCTACAGCCTTATTAACGATGTCCCCTTCCACCCCTGACCCACCCAGCTAAAAGCTCTGCATTTCTTGCACATCCCTGCATCCCTGAATTTCAGTGTCCCATCTCATGCATCGAGCTATCCAGGCCCTAAATTCTGGAAATACACACCCTAAGCTTTAAATGCACCTCTAAGATTCTCCTTAAAAATTACCAGTGTCACATGCTTTAATTTCTTCTTATGCAGTTTAGTGTGAAATGTCGCACAATTTTAAAGGCTCAATACACAAGCAAGTTGCCATCACTGAATATGTCATAACATGCTATGAATGTGACTCTCAGGTTCTCTGCCTTGTTGTAGGGAAACTGATCCACTGGAACCTCTCTCACTAATTAAAAAATCAAGAATATATTTCAGGTAACTTAGTTCTAATGATGTCGAGAGAAACACCCCAGTCTGAGAAAACAAACCTTCATTCCAAATCGAATGTCGGGTTTATCAACGCCATAGCTGTCAATGGCCTCCTGATATGTCATTGATGGGAAGGGTACAGCAATGGGTCCTTTCTCCTCCGGCCAGGAGTACTCTATTAGTCCTTCAACCAGCTTCCGAATCCCCATCTGGTCTACAAAGGACATCTCAATGTCGACCTGAAAAGGACACCTGAGCATCAGAGATAGTATAAAATGTGAACAATATATTTTGCAGCAGTTATACTCAAGGCAGCACCCTTCAAAAGCCTTAATTTAAAAAAGTTAGGAACTTCTTTATGCCTTAAAGTAGCGAGAAAGCAGGTTAGAAATTTAAGGAAATAAGTGACAGGCTGTAAGAATTGCTGCTTTATTTTTAACTTATGTCATGGGCATAAGTTAACGCACGTAACTAAAATTGATACCTTATCTAGATTCAAAAAACTACAAATAGTTGACTGTATGATTATGTCTCAAACATTATATGTAAAAAAAAGCTAATAAAAGAAAGCAAGATAGAGATTGCAGGGCAAATTACGTAATGCAGCTGCATTATGTGGAAGTTGCTGGAGACCTGTGAGAGTCTTAGCAACTGCACCTGCAAGAAAGATATGCAACTTGCAGAACTTCAGCTCAAACTGGAGCTGGAGTCAGAGCTGCAGACACATCAAGAAGCGAGAAAGTAGTGGAGACCAGAAGAGACTGAATGACACAAGTAGAGGTGACTCAGTACTGAGTTGAGTAGAGTTACTTTGAAGATTCAGGTGCTAACTCATTAAGTACATTCAAAGCTGAGGTGAATTGAAGTGTTACGGAGGTTAGGGAAGAAAGTGAATATGAAGCCCGCTATTAACAAAATTGTGGCTAACTTACATCTTTGGCTTCAGTTCTGCTTTACAATTTCCATATTACTTCATTCCTATGTAGTTCAAAAATCAACCTCCCCCTTGAATGTACTTAATGACGCAGCATGTGAACCCTCAGAGAAGTCTTAAGCACTCAACACTTTATCCTAACACCATAACACCTACACCAGGTAGGGGAAAATAATCACACAATCTACCCTTTCAAGCCCCCCCAGACTCTGATATGATTCAGCGATGAGGAGCTTCTTCTCCAAGGATTCACCTCTATCTCCATAGTATGGGCTATTCCGTTCAAGTGTTCTTCTTAGAACAACTCCCTCATTCCAGAAACTAGTCCTTCACAGCATCTCCTCCAAAAAAAAAAGTTTATTCTTCCTTGAATAATGAGATCACAACTATCCTCAATATTCCAGGTGTGGTCTCACCAAAACCTGCCAGGATCTCAGAATAGCTTACTCCCATTCCTATTTCTCATGTGTATAGGTAACTAGTGACTATAGCACACACATTAATACACTTTGCTGCCAGTTGCTATAAAATAAGTCAACATGTATTTTAGTGGAATGATTTATCACCATCAGAAATTAAAATTTCATTAACATAACAAAGAAATTAAACTTATTGTTCATTTACCTTCCCTCTAAATTCTAAACTCACCATAGCTCACCTGGGTAAACTCAGGTTGTCGGTCTGGCTTTGAACCCTCATCTCTGTAACAACGTGCCACTTGGAAGTACCTGTAGAAATTATGTTGCAGGTGAACCAGTGGAATGTTTGCACCCAATATCCCTCTCGGAAATGAAACTGAGAGTTTACAAGTTTGTTTTTCAGGCATTAATAAATAATTGCATAGCATATTATAGCTTTAAACATCCATTTGCAATCTTATAATTCTTTTGAACTTTTTGGTGTAATGAAATGGAGAGTACTGATATAACCAGGGGAAAACTATACCTACTAATTTCTACATGTACTGCCTCTTACACAAGTTTGCTGCTCAGCAACTGAAATTCTGCCTAAGACCTTGCTGAATGAGTGAAGTACCCATTTGTACACAGACTGAAGCAATAACAAAATATCTCTTCCACACAGACATTACTGGGGAAAGCCTTTAGTTACTGAGTTTGATGGCAAAATAGCTGGAATTAATTGTGTAAACTGACACTGAAATAGCACAGGCTGATAATCACAATATACTGTGGATTTGCTTTGTGATGAATTAAGATGCCAAATTAACACTGGTATTAAAATACATTTGATTTCATATAGAAACAGCACACTCCCCCTCCTCCACATGATCATGAATAGACCATGGGTTGGATATACATGAACTGATGTGCAAATCTTACTCTACCGACTGTCTATGCTTCACCCTGACCCTAACTAATGAAAATAAACACATTTTCAGGCATATCATTAGCTGAAAGAGGTACATGCATTTGAAGCCGTTGCATTTGAAACCCAGGGCATGACTCTTTGAAAGTAATTGTGCCAGTTTTTAAACAGAAATTTTAATTGTTGCAAACTTACTTTCCAGAAAGTCAATACATTCTTTTACAGATTAACTGCCTTAACAATCCATTATTTTTGAACTGTTCAACAAATAGCTTAAGCTTGCAGCCGTCCCCAAATGGTAAAGTTAATATGATCGCATTGCTGGATAGAAAAGAACTACTTTGGCCTTATCTTTCAAATGACCTAGTCCATTTTGAAGAAAGCCTTAGATATAACTGAAAAGCATCCTAGATGGACTTTGTGGAGCTGAAGTGCCCCCATCATGCACATCAAAGATTCAATCAAAATTCAGTTACAAGATGACATAATTGTCTTTCTAATGGACAGTTTGAAATATTGTGCAATATGTCACACTGCAAAACAGCTCTGCCAAGTCAGATATACGTGTGGAGGACTTTAGATGGACAACTGGGCTAGGAGTTGGGAATCCACTGTTTAGGTCTATGTCAGGTGGTCCATCAGATTTTATTCTCATTTCATGGTACTTTTTGATTCAATATTCCTGAAACTGAAAAGTCATAATTCCCCACACATTATTGGTTAGAATAGACCCTACCTGTCCAGTCCTCCAACCATCAGTATCTGCTTGAACTGCTGTGGGCTTTGTGGGAGACTATAAAACTTTCCTGGCTCCCTCGAAGGTACCACAAATTCCTTTGCTCCCTGAAGAACAAGCAACAAGTTAAATCTAGTGCAAGGTTATTCTGCACCCTTAATAGAGGTGCAGACCCGAAATGAAGTGAGCACCTCATTGTTCATCACTGCTCATCAGGATGTTAGTTCAGAAAGGCAATCAGCTTTCCACCTCCAATTTAACTACCTGGCATTTTAAAGACGAGCAAACGGGTCAGGAAATCAATGGAAAGCAAGTTGCCAAAAAACTGAAACAATGGAACAATTTTCAGTATTCCACACATTCACACACCATGTTTAGATATACTGTAGGTTGTAACTAAAAACCTGAAGATTCTGGAAATATGAAATATAAAGCAGAAAATGCCAAAGCACTGAGCAGGTCAGGTACCATCTGTGGAAAAAAAATTAACCATTTTGTTTTTTACAGATGCTGCCTGACCCATTAAGTGTTTCCAGCATTTTCTATTTTAGATTATCAGTCTTTCAAGCTGTATTTAGCATGTAATCTCCATTTTCCATACTTCAACAGTTATCCTCTCTCCTGATTGTAAGGATAGGAAAAAAGAAATGAGATTCCTCCATCTGCTAATCACAGAATTGTAGCAGAAGTATACTCTTTCCTCTATTAGACACACAAGTATTCATTGTGACCAAATAGATCAGAGAATGAATTTTTAATTCAGTTATTTTCAGCGCTGTAGAATTTATCACACCATTCAAACTTAGTATTGGTGGACTCATTACTTGGTAACTGTACTATCTTGAACAGAAAACAAGCTCAAGAGGATCAGATCCATGAATTTGTTCTACAAAATATCAGCATTTATTATGTTACATGAAAATATAGATATGATAAAGTGAGAAAAGCTTACAGTATTTAAGAAATAAGTAGAGCAGGCAGCAATTTTGATCTTTCAGTAAAACTACCTGAAACTGGGAAGTCCATGAAATCAATACACCTACACTTGCCAAAATAGTACAAATTGGCACCAATATGAAGTGAACTTGTGCCACCAGAAGCATCATAGAATGGAAAACAGATTCTATTTATGCACAATTATTAATAAACTGTCATTGCATACAGCCAGCTAAAGCAATGCTTATCCAAATGGAACTGCTGCTGAGTCACAGCATGGAAAGCTACAGCATGGAAACAGGCCCTTCGGCCCAACTCATCTATGCCGACTGTGTGGCCCAGTGAGCTAGTCCCAAATGCCCGTGTTTGGCCCATAGCCCTCTAAACCCCTCCTATCCATGTACTTATCTAGAAGGCTTTTAAATGTTGCTAATGTGCCTGCCTCAACCACTACTTCTGGCAGCTCATTCCAAATACGCACCACCCTTTGCATGAAGAAGCTGCCGCTGATGTCCCTTTTAAATGTTTCGCTGCTGATCTTAAATCTTATACCCTCTTGTTCTTAGCACCTCCTCCCTGGGAAAAAAGACTATGTGCTTTCACCCTATCAGGTCACCCCTCAATCTCCTACGTTCCAGGGAATAAAGTCCTAGTCTATGCAACCTCTCCTTGTAATTCAGGGCCCGAAGTCCAGGCAACATCCTGCTAAATCTTTTCTGCACTCTTTCTAGTTTAGTAACATCTTTCCTATAACAGGGTGACCAAAACTGCACACAATACTCCAAGTGCGGACTCACCAACGTCCTGTAAAACTGCAACATACCTTGCCAACCCCTATACTCATTGCCCTGACTGATGAAGGCCAATGTGCCAAAAGCCTTCTTCACCACCCTATCTACCTGTAAAGCTGTTTTCAGTGAATTATGCACTTGCACTCCTTGGTCGCTCTGTTCCATAACACTCCCCAGGGCCCTACCATTGATTGCATAAATCCTACCCTGGTTTGATCTCCCAAAATGCAATACCTCACATTTATCTGGATTGAAAGCCATTTGCCAATCATCAGCCCACATACCGAGCTGATCACGATCCCCCAGTAATTTTTCATAACCTTCTACACTATATACAGCACCACCTATTTTAGTATCATTCACAAACTTACTAACCATGCCTTGTACATTCACATCCAAATCGTGTATATAAATTACAAACAACAAAGGTTTCAGTACCAACCCTCGTGGCATTACACTAGACGCAGGTCACCAGTCCAAGAAACAACATTCAACCATCACCCTCTGCTTCCTACCAGTGAACAAGTTATAAATCCAATCCTCTATTTCTCCCTGGATCCCATGCGTTCTAACCTTCCAGACTAGCCTGCCATGAAGGACTTTGTCAGAGGCCTTGCTAAAGTCAATATAGATAATATCCATGCAATGAGAGCGTTAAAAGCAGATCTTTTTACTCAAAATGGAGTTGTCAGCCCACTGTCTCCACAATGAGCAGGTATGTTATTCAGGAAGATAAGTAAAACAAAAGGTCTTGATTCACAGGGTCCTTGAGGCCTTGTAGCATGCAGATGTGAGACATTACGGAATGTGAAATGACAAGATAACTTGTTTTTTCTTGGAGATGAGCAAAACTTGTTCAGTTGACAATGTAAAATTCATTAAGAAATAATTAGAGAACCAAAGGACTACTGCAGATGCTGGAGTCTAGATGAAGGAACTCAGCAGGCCAGGCAGCATCCGTGGAGAAAAGCAGGCGGTCAACGTTTCGGGTCAGGACCCTTCTTTAGGACTGTAGCAGACTGAAATGAGCAGATTAGAAAATAAGTGCAGGCTTTCTTGATTATATGTGTGAGTAGTGAACAAGCTCATTGGACTTCTCCTCAGACCAGAATCACGACTGGTGCCAAGGACCTCTGAGATTCTCCAGACCAGTCGTTGTAACTTGGAGTACCTGATGACCAGAAGGGTGTGAGACTTGTTCTTTCATCAATTATTTTACACTGTGTTTTAGACTTACTATTTTGTACATAATATATCTTTCTTATCTCTTGTTATATTTTAGATAAATACCCTGTAGCAACCTTGAAGTGTTCTTTCTCCCTCATTGATCCGAATCCTGCAAACCTGCTTATTTCCCGTCACATTTTTAACTTGCTGACTCCATCAGACCCCCTTAGCAGCCATCTCAGCAATGTACCACTTCCACTTAACGATAGAACTCTGCTGTGCCCTTCCTACTCGATGAGTGGGGTTGTCTGAAAGAATCCAGGTCATAATGGGAAGGTTGGGTCCCCGTCTTTGCTTTATAGTGCTTCCTGTTTTGTCCCAGGTTTGACTTAACTGTTTTAACTTTAATCCGCTCTCCTTCCACTTCTTCCAGCTGTGCAATTATACTGGCAACTTCTGATACAGTCCTTCCTATTGTTGGCCCTAATACGGCAAACAGGATACCTCGTAAATGTGCCGGCCCAGTTCTCATCAGGCAGCTACACATGCCACTAGTGAAACTCTAAGCCTCAAGACCCGCAAAGTGCTGCCGATATCTTCCCCTTTGCGAAGCCATGTCCCATAACCTTGAAATGGCTTCACGCATGGTACACCAGGGCTATGGTTCAGACTCCTAGTCCATGGCCCAGACTCCCAGTCCATGGCCATGGGATAGTGACTTCTGAGGGCACGGGTAATCCAAACCCAAAGATTCTGTTCCCCATGGCTAGCGCACATTGCTGCTACCACAAACGGATCAGTACTTAAGGGACCTATGTGTCTTATTACATTCTCATTTAAAGTCAGCCAGCCAGCACCCTGATCCCACAGCCGGGTGAGCCAGGTTGTTCTTTCATCCTAGTCCCCAGTTCTTGTAATTCTGTTGTGCTATAATTCAGGGTAGTAGTTTCTGTGGTCTGAACTAGAGGATCAAGCTGAACCAGTTGGTCATTGCCTCTCCGTTCAGTCTTAACTTTAGTCTGGACCAGGGGTCTAGCTTCTACTGCCTGTCTGTCTTCACTTACTTCCCCATCAGTCCATTCCCCATCTGACTCATCTGAACACCAAGTATCTCCATCCCAGTGCTCAGGGTCCCAGTCATCTTGTGATAACATTGCACGCACTTTTGCTGAGTCCACCTGCCACTCTTTCCTTCTTAATTTCTTCTGCTGCTGAATAGTTGCTAACTTACAGGTGGCATCAATTTGTTTCAGCTCCGCCTTTTCTGCCCTTTCCTGTGCGGCCTTCGCCACCTCAGCTGTTATATTTTGCTTTTCTAGGGCAGCTAATTCCTTTCTCAGTCTGTCAGTTTCACCTTTGAGTTGTCATTTCTTGGCACACTGCTGTCATAGCGCAGTGGCAATTATCCATCCCACTTGGGGGAGGTTGTCTTTCTTGGGGAAGCCCGCTCCCTCCAAACATTTAATAATTAAGTGTGTCAACTTTTCTTGTTTATCCCTCAACTCTCTCTCCCAACACTGAGGTAATCCCCATTTATTCACTACATTAGTCAAGCTACCAAACCCTGCAGAATTCTCCGTCTACCCTGGGACCTGGAAGGTCTCAGGTTCCGGCTCTTTAGTCTTCTTTCTCAACATTTTCACCGAATTGTGCTGACCGCCAAAAATGTAACGGGAAATAAACAGGTTTCCAGGATTCAGATCAATGAGGGAGAAAGTACACTTAAAGGTTGCTACAGGGTACTTATTTAAATTATGACAAGAGATAAGAAAGATACATATACGATGTACAGAACAGTAAGTCTAAAACACTGTAAAGTAATTGATGAAAGAACAAGTCTCATGCCCTTCTGCTCGTCGGGGACTCTGAGTTACAACGACTGGTCTGGAGAATCTCAGGAGGTCCTTGGCACCGATCGCGATTCTGGTCTGAGGAGAAGTCCGGTGAGCTTGTTCACTACTCACACTTATATAATCAAGAAAGCCTGCACTTCTTTTCTAATCTGCGCATTTCAGTCAGCTACAGTTCTAAAACTAATTATTTCTTAATGAATTTTACATTGTCAACTGAACAAGTTTCGCTTGTCTCCAAGAAAAAACAAGTTATCTTGTCATTTCACATTCCTTAATGTCTCACATCTGCATGCTACAAGGCCTCAAGGACGCTGTGAATCAAGACCTTTTGTTTTACTTATCGTCCTGAATAACATACCTGCTCATTGTGGAGACAGTGGGCTGACAACTCCATTTTGAGTAAAAAGATCTGCTTTTAACCCTCATCTACCCTCTTGGTTACTTCCTCAAAGAACTCCAAGAGATTTGTCAGACACGACTTCCCATGCACAAAGCTGTGTTGACTGTCCCGAATCAGACCCTGTCTCTTGGTAGCTCTGTCCCTCAGAATCCCCTCCAGCAACTTACCCACCACCAATGTCAGATTCACTGGCCTGTAGTTTGTTGGCTTGTTTTTGTTACCCCTTTCAAACAAAGGTACCGCATTAGCCACTCTCCAGTACTCCAGAACCTCACCTGTGGCCACAGATGAAGCAAAAATCTCTGCAAGGGCCTCCACAATTTCTTTTCTAGCTTCCCACAAGATCCAAGAATGCACTAGATCAGGCCCTGAGGATTTATCCACCTTAGTGCACTTTACGAGCTCCAATGCCTCTTCCCTGCCAATTCATTGTGGTCCAAGACAACACCACTCATTTCCCTCATTTCCTTTGTTTTCTCCACAGTAAAAACTAAAGAGAAATATTCATTAAAAATCTCTCCAGTTTCCTTTAATTCCACACACAGACAGCAATGCTGATCCTTAAGGGGACCTATTCTCTCCCTAGCCACCCTTTTACTCTTAATATACCCATGGAATCTCTTGCGATTTTTGCTTCACCTTGCCTGCCAGATCCTCCTCACATCCTCATTTTGCCCTCCTAACTTCTCTCTTAAGTGCAATCCTATACTTCTTGTAGTATTCAAGAGATTCACTAGTTCTCAACTGCTTATGCAGAGTTTCAACATCTCTTGTTAACCAGGGTTCTTGAAACCTGCCAGCCTTGCCCTTCACTCTACAGGAACATGCAGGTCATGAACTCTTGACATCACACTTTTAAAGGCCTCCCACTTGGGTGACGCTCCTTTGCCTGCAAACAATCCCGCCTAATGGCTTCAAAATCTGCTCTGTCCCAGTTCAGGACCTTAATCTGTGAACTGGTCTTATCCTTCTCCACAACTACTTTAAAACTAATAGAATTATGGCCACTGGACCCAAAGTGCTCGCCTACAGACACTTCCACACCTACCCTACCTCATTCTCCAGGAGGTCCAGTGTACACTCTCTCTAATATGTCCCTCTAAATATTGATAAAGGAAGCTTTCTTGGACACAATTCACAAATTCCACTCAGTCCAAGCCTTCTACACTATGGTTAGCCAGGTTAATAGTTAGCACGATGCTATTACAGCGCCAGCGACTGGAGTTCGATTCCCGTCGCTGTCTGTAAGGAGTTTGTACGTTCTCCCGTGTCTGCGTGGGTTCCCTCCGGGTGCTCCAGTTTCCTCCCACATTACAAAGACGTATGGGTAGGTTAATTTGGGTTTAAAATGGGCGGCGTGGACTCGTTGGGCCAGAAGGGCCTGTTACCACGCTGTAAATAAAAATTAAAAAAATACTACCCTATTGTGTTTACAACTAGCTGCAATCTCTCTACATATCTGCTCCTCCAATTCCCACTGACTACTGGGGGGCCGATAATATAATCCCATCAGTGACCATCCCCTTCTTGTTTCTAAGTTCTACCCATACAGTATGGCCTCACTGGATGATTCCCCCAAGAATATCCTCTCTAAGGACTGTTGTTATCCCAACTTTCATCAAGGCAACTCCCCATCCTATCTTAGCTGCACCTCTGTCATGCCTATAACACCTGTATCCTAGAACATTGAGTTGCCAGTCCTGCCCTTCCCTCACCCATGTTTCTGTTATGGTTATGATATTCCCAATCCTCAGAACCAATACTGCTTTTGAGAAAATAAAACAACAAATTCTACTTGAGCTTGATCTTTTATGAAAGCTAACCAACTCAGACACCGAGTCCTGCTTTATAACAGCTCTAAAAATGAGCATGGAATGAGCTGAACATGGACCGAATATGTTGCTTATGGAAAAAAAACACGCAACAATTTTAATGACGCTTACTGCTTTAAAATACTCAAAACCTCCATCAACTTTGGCCAAAATGACGCTAATTAATTTATCATTCTAGTGTAAAAGATTCCTCCTGTCCTTTTCCAGAAAGATCTCTTAATCATAGATCTCAGATCTATAATTATTTTGTTCAAATAACAACCTTAACACATGGTATATCCAGATTGCATAAAGCAAGTTAAGTTGAAAGTATATTTACCAGCTTTTATATTTCAGTTAGTTTAACTATAATGAATTTTAAAAGAATATTTATTTAACACATTTGGAAAATCAAACTCAAATTTACATCTTTACCAGTTTTTCTTTGTTGCTTTTCTGCTCCATTGATGGCATTGAGTAATAATGCCACCAGATTCAGTTAACATCTGTCCAAATGATCATGACAGCGAGCCTTGACAGTGGCCTTCACCATGATTTTGCCCTCTTATGTCTTATTGAGGTCCTAAAAGCTGTTCACCTAACATTCAACAAAGCCAAAGGATCAAAGCTGGCCTCTTTCTGTTCAGTATGGATCAGTCAGTGACTTCTATAACCAGTTAACTATGGAGACCAAGTGTGATCAGTCAACATGATCAGTTAAGTCTACCAGTGCAGCTCCAAAGTCTGAACCAGTAGTCGAATTGGAATCCCAGTCTCTGCAGATGTTATAAATCAACTACTTTCAGTTTTCCTTATTGTTGTCACAACATGAGTTTTCTTACTCCAAAAGTCTGCTTCATTACATGGCCCTAGCCCTCCATACAAAGCCTGTTTCTTGGGCACATGAATCCAGAAGCTCCACCATTTTTATCCTCTTTGGCTTGATCGACAAGAAGTCACAGTGAGAAAAAATGTAACACAAAAAGAGCCAAAACAACAGACCTACAATAGCTCTACTCCAGCTCATCATGTGGTGAGTTAATGTACTCGGAGAGTGGGAAGGTGTCAGGTCTGTGCAGAGTTGTCCAATACCAGTGAGGAAGCAGTGAAGCCACTATGATTGATCCCAATTATTTAAAACAGAGGGTGGGGTGAGGGCAGGAAATCAGAGGGAAAGCAAACTGAGGCTTCTCAAAAACATATTTTTGTGACTAAAGATAGAATAGCATTGGGCTGGGAAGAGGTAATCTAACCACCATCGAGAACTAGGGAGGGCATGTGTTTGGATAGAGGCTGAAAGAGGTAGAAAAGAAAACATAGTCGGGAGGAGATGAAATATTTGGCAGTACTTACTCCAGGTGTTCTCTTAAATAATGTTGGTGTCTCCACGTCTACAAAACCTGAAGACAAAACATGAGAAAGCAGCAAGGTACTGCATGAATTTACTTGTGTTACAATTTCACATGTTTCATGCCTTCTATCATTTGACACATTTTATGAGTTAAACAGTTTCACCAAAATTACAACATTGATGAAAGTATTACAATAGAGAAAATCCAACTGAGGCATTTTATAACAAGATTTCATTATCACAGCCAACAATGCCCCCATGTTCTCTGAAGCACTACCTTTACTGCTGTAATGTAACCAAAGGTGCGAAGTAAGACCCTAGAGACAGAAATGAGATAAATAACTAGATTTAAAAGTGTTGACTGAGGGAGAAATATTGATGCGGACAGCAAAACATTTCAAAGAAGAGTACAGAGTCCTTCTGAACAGCTGGGTGGCAGCCCCTCAATAATCCATTGATAGAATGTGCTCCCCTTCAGGAAGGCATGACTACACTAACACATAGTGGCAAGAATGCTATTAAGGAATATAGTTATTAAATGAAAAAAAATCAAATGGAGTGAGAGATATGAAATCATCACATCATTGTTTCTCACCATGCAAATTACAGAGATACTCCCGCATTCTCATGACCATCTGGGACCGTAGTCGCAAGGTGTACTGCATCTGAGAGCTCCTCAGGTCCAGGTATCGATGCTGCATACGCAATGCTTCTGACTTCTGCAGAAAAGTAGAAATTTGCAATTTTAAAACATAAGAGTCTGACACCACTTTTTGAAAATTACTATTGAATCTGCTTTCACCTTCTGTCGTGGCAGTAAATTCCAGATCATGACTTGCTAGTTCTTTTGACTAGGGAGAGGTGGTGCAGATCAGAATGCCTCTGTACCATCAAGGCTTTGACAGTTTAATTCACATAATTGATAGGCTTGAGCAGTCAAACTCTTAAGCTGAGTCACTCGCAATAGCTCAAGGTGGTATGCCATTGAGCCATTATGTTCAGCACTGACCACTGTTCTGAGCTGAGTTAGAGCAGCCTAGTTGGGTAGCAGATGGAGTTGCTACAACTGGCCTGAACACAACTGGAGTATCACTTCTGGCCACTTGCCAGGAGGATGTATATAAGTGAAGTGGTCATGAACATTCATTATTCAAGTTCAAAGAGCAAGTGGTTAAAACAAAAAGTGTGTGAAAAGATGAAGAAGACATTTACAAAGTACTTATATGAGCATTTGACTTGCCATCAAAGTTCAAGACTTCAGACTGAGGGCTGGAGCACAGGATTGGGTTGGTTAACTCTTTATTGGTTGTCATGCACACAAATGCAGTTCTGATGAAGGGTCTTGGACCTGAAACATTAATGCTGTTTCTCTTTCCACAGACGCTGCCTGACCTCCCGAGTGTTTCTAGCATTTTCTGTTTTTATTTCAGGTTTCCAGTATCTGTAGCTTTTTGCAGACTCTGGCAAAACTCATAAAACTGGGTAAGTTGGAAAAATAGTCAACCAAGTGACAATGAATAGTAGCAGTCACCCATGGGCCCATTAATCAAGTGAACAAGAAGAGAGGAAATTGAGAACAGAGTAGTGGGAATTCAAACAGCACCATCACTGAACAGGGATTTAAAACGGTGATTACTCATTGCGATAAGGGCATCCTGGTGCGTTGTTGGAGCTGCTTGTCCTTTGGGTAGGACATCTGCCAAAGTACTTACACAGAAATGAGAGAGGGGTTCAGAGTCTTAAGGGAAGCAAGTAATGAGTAAAAAGAAATAGATTTTATATAGACACGTGGTTATTCACATTGTATTTTCATTCCAGGATTTACCTTTACAAGCTCCTTGGTTTCAAAGGGTAACTTTCTGCATCTATTCAGTATTTCAGCATGCTGCAACCGCACTTCAATTTTACCTGTCGACATTTCCTAAAGTAGAGAAGGCAACTGGTTAAATAAGGCAAGGCATCTGTTTGAAGTTATATTAACAACAAAATTAACCAGTGAAAAAGAAAAGCACAATTCCCAAGTGGCCCAGAGATTACAGCATTCTTGAATAAATATGGAGCAGATAACCCACCCTGACACATTATCCCATGCACAAGAAATTGCTGTAGCAATGGACCACTGTGCCCTTGAACCTGCTTTGCCATTCAATAACATGGCTGATCCTGTACCTCAATTCCACCTTCTCACCTGATCCCCACATCCCTTGATTCCCTTTATGTCCAAAAATCCATCACTCATCTTTGTCCACAAAGTTAAGATCAACCACAGGGAGTCATAATCAAACCTTCAGGTGAAGTTGCATTGCTGAGTTGAAGGTTATTTGACTAGACACTACTTAGGGTGCATTTTTACAGTCTTGTATTCTTTTCATAGTATTTTGCTTCATACTACTATTCAGTTAAAAAAACAAATGGGAGTAGTGTTGGTTGATCACAGATGAATCACTGCTGCAAAGACTAAAACACTGGGATGCACAAAGCTAAGGTATGAGCACCATCATTATTGAGAAATGATGATTACAACACTTCAATCTACAAACAGTTGACACATTATTAATTTTAATTCATTCACAGAATATGGGAGTTACTGGTAATTCAGACATTTTTCATCTATTATTTTTTTGAACAGTGGCTTGCTTGTATATGAAACACAGAATGCTAACGTGCAAATGGAATATTGATCTTTATTTCGAAAGGCTGAGATATAAAAGTAGTTAAATAATTGATTACTTTTGATTTCCATAGAATTAGTGAAGTCTTGCTACAATTGTACGGGCCATTGGTAAGGCCATATCTAGCGTACATAGTTTTGGTCTCCATTTAAAGAAGGTTCTTCAATAGGTTGATTCCTGGGATGAAAGGATTATCTTAGGAGGAAGGCATGAACAGGTTGTGCCTATCTTCAATACAAGACAATATTATTAAAACACAAGATTCTGAATGGGCTTGACAAGGTAGATGCTGACAGGATGTTTTCCCTTGTGGGAAACTCTAAACTAGGGGGCATAGTTTTGGAAGAAGGGATACCATTAAAGATGAAGATCAGGAAGAATTTCTTCTCAGAGGGTTGTACATCTTAGGAATTCTCTACCCTAGAAAGTTGTGGAACCTGAATAACTTGAGTATATTCAAAACTGAAACAGGCATATTTTTGGTCTATAGGGGAGTCAGGAATTATGGGGAGCAGGCATGAAAAGTGGCGATGAGGCCAAGATGACATCAGCCATATGGCCTACACCCATTTCTATTTCTTATGTCTCAGGGGACAGTTAAGAATAAACCACATAAGTGATTTTGGAGTCCTAGTGTAAGGATGGGAGATATGCTTCCCTATAGCGACTTAATGAAACAGAGGATTTTTCAATAATTATCCATTAGTTTCAGGGTCATAAGTGCAATCACAGGGTTTCATGATATTACATCAACAATAGGATGTACATGTTAGGCAGGACCTGTGTGCACGTGCAACATTTTTTAATAGATTACTTGGACATAGATTTTTCTTCAAATGGTTTTGAGAAAGTAACACTAATAATGCAGCAGAGTTTCTACAACATAACGCAAAAATGAACAAGATTTGACCAGTATGGTTTAAAATATGCTGCAAAATAAATGACAGATGGTCTGTACCCCATCATAACATGACTTAGACGTAGGAGGTGATTTGCAGAAACCAAAGAGAGAGAAAGAAAAACTGTGCAGTAAGGCTCTAGCACATCCTGGCAACCAATTCAGAGAACCATCAATAGAAACTTGGGAAATACACCTTCCATGAAAAGAAGCTCAGTCAAAAGCAAAAAAAAACTTTATAACTAGGAAGACAAATTTGGCACAGCATTGCCCCATTGTCAGTTTGATATTTAGCAAATAGTTTAACAAGTCTTTTGTCATTTTTGAAATAATAACCAGAGGGGTTTATGTCTGTGATCCCTTGGATTAAATTTCCAAAGGGTGGACAATATCCATAGGGACAAAACATTTTTAACAGTATTGGGGAAAACAAAGAAAACATGCTTTTATATAGAGACTTTCACAATCTTGGGATGCCTCAAAATGTTATACAGCTAATGAAGAATTTTCTCAAGTGTAATCACATTTGTAAGAAAGCCACATTTTATTTGCAATTTTAAGATGGCCTTTGAACTCAAGAAGAGCAACTATTTGTGAGATCACTAACCTTGAATTCAGAATTTTCACTCGTTTTCAAGTCCCACCACAGTCTCATTACTCACTCTCTTTATATTCTACTCCAGCTTGAACATCTCAGATTTTGTACTCTTTCAATTCTGGCCTCTTACACATCCCTGATTCTACACTTCGGACAGCTGTACACTCAGTTCCTGAGGGCCCAAGCTTTGTAATTTGTTATTTGTATCTTTCCACTTAAGGCACACTTCGAAGAGGTTATCTTAACCAAGTTTTTTGTTTCCTGTCTCAATACCCCCTTATATAGCTCAGTGTTAAGTTTTGTTTGACAACCCTTCTGTAAAGATTCCATACAAATACAAGCTGTTATTGCGATCTCAAAAGCAATAATGGCAGATCTGAAAGTGGGTGTAATGAAAAATGAGGGTTGCATCAGGAAAAGGTAAAACAAGGGGTAAACAAAAGATTTTTTGGGGGGGAAAGTGCATCAATATTTTACAATGAGCAAAAAAGTTGCATTTGATGTACACAGTAGAATCTTCAGCAGATGTAAGCAGTTTAATTGTCAATGTTACTGACAATCTGATATGCATTGATGATAAAAAAGATAAACAGTTAATTCAGTCTGTAAAGGAATGAACACCAAGAGAAACAATACATGCAACATAATTTTTTGGGACCCAGGAGATGCAGAAATCACTTACTGACCAGATTAGCTTGTCCTGGTGGCCTGGGGATGACTGTTCCAGTGACAGCAATTACAGATTCAAGAGGAAGTTCACAAAGCATCTCCTTAAAGTGTGCAGTGGACTGTGAAGAGAGGAAGCACAATCAAATTCAAATGTGACATAACAGCTTTTCAGAGACAATAAAGAAAAACAATTTTGGTAAAAATGAGTAAAGATGACTGGGCAACGTGTGGGAATCTCAAGCACATACTGCAAATGTGAACTGTTAACAGTCAAAAGGAGTAAGTCTTAACAAAACTGGTATCCAATATGCCGTAGAATGACAGGTTCTGGGTACTTGACAATAAGTGGCATCAAGGGAAAATCTTTAGTGACACATGCCACTTGCAAATATGGAGGGACTCTTATTTTAGATCTCTGATAGTGCAAAATCTTTAATCAAGGGCTTGCACAAGGAGGGGGAAAAATAACTACAAAACAGTTATCCATAATAACTTGGATTATCAAAATTTCACCAGCTTTTTAAAAGCACAAATACACCTGAGAATGTCTTTAAGATCTAATTCATCTGCTTTAAATGTATAATGAAGATAGTTCTCATGTTGTGGTGGTTACAATAATAAAAATTGCTGAACTCCAAACCCACTTACCTCCTCCTGTGGTATAACAATTTGTGTTAATCCATCAAAATCTCTCAGAATGATAAAGAGGCCCTGTCTAAACAAACATAAGGAACAGTTAATGACAGAAGGAGATAGAGCATTCAATTACAATACACATTCCTTCTATCACCAGGGTCCTATAATTCCTTTCTCGGTCAAGAGGCCTCGGAACTGAGGGTGATCTATTTTGATTTTACTTCCAATGCTGCACACTGACTGGCTGATATTAAAAAAAGCAGCAGTGTTTGTATCCATCAACTCACAGCACTTATGACACCACAAGAAACTACTTATGGTGTTTATTTAAATTCAAGCAAAATCTAGGAACGAAGAAAAAAATGCACCATAACCAGAACAGCTATCAACTCACAAATCGCAGAAAGATGCAAGAGGAGCAGGGTTGTAGTAGTAGGGCATTTCAAACTTCTCCAACATTAACTGGGATCACCATAGTGTAAGACGATTACACACAATTTAGGAGCTTTTGGTGTCAGTGCGTGAATAGCCCTACTCGGGATGAGGTTGTACTAGACCTAATCCTAGGAAATGAAATCAAACAAGGGGATGAAGTGTAAATCTTGCAAGGGAATGAAGTTTCAGTGGGTGACTAGGAATAGTGACCATAACTCAGTAAGTTTCAAAGCAGTTATGGAAAGGGATAAGGATTATCCAGAAATTAAGTGTCATTAGGCAGAACTTGGCAAATGTAGACAGAGAGCAGCTACTTGCAGGTATAGATACACTTAGGAAATGGAATTCTTTTAAAAGTGTTCCCAAAAGGCTTAAGGGTAAGACGGCAAGTCCAGGAAATCCTAGACATCAAAGGATATCGAAGATATGATAAAATAAAGAATCATAGAGTGGGTATGGAGCACTGAAAACAGGGACGCCCTCCTGGAGTAAAGAGTGTGTAGAGGGGGTGCATAAAAATAGAAATTAGGAGGGCAAAAAGAAGCCAAGAAATATCACTTCTTGATAAAACTAAGGAAAATCCCATGCATTTTATAAGAGCAATAGGGGAACCAGAGAAAGAATGGGACCCATAAGGGACCATCGGGGCATTCTCTGCATGGTGCAGAGGATGCTGGCAAGGTCTTAAATACTTTTCACTTGTATTCATTAAGGAGAAAGACACTGTGATTGGAGATTTCATTTGGGACCATGAATTTCTAGAGCATATTAAGATTAAAAAGGAGGAATTAGATGCCTTAGCAAGTATAAAGGTGGATAAATCTCCAGAGTCCAATCCCAGGCTGTTATGGCTGTTAAGGGAGGTGATTGCTGGATACTGATGGAGATATTTATATCTTTGCTGGCTACAGATGAGGTGGCAGATGACTGGGAAGAAAAAGGACAGCAGAGTTATGGCGGTTAATGACAGGCCAGTTAGTCAAAGTGGAGTCTATTGTCATATGCACAAGTACATGTATGCAAAGGTGCAATGAAAAACTTACTTGCAGCAGCATCACAGGCACATAGCATCATGTAAGCAGCATTCACAAGTAAAACATAAATTATATACAATTTTTTACAAGAAAGAACACAACTAAAACAAAAAAAAGTGTATTTTTGTGCAAAGTGATAAAGTGGTCATGGTATTGCTAAACTGTAGTGGTTAGGGTTGTGCCAGTTGGGTCAAGAACTGGATGGTTGAAGGGAAGTAGCTGTACCTGATGGTGTGGGACTTTAGGCTTCTGCACCTCCTGCCCAATGGTAGCTGGCTAAGCACAGCTCCAATGCCATATACAAATTCACCAACAACACCACTGTTGTTGAGAAGATGGCATGGCCTGGATGGTGGGGGCCTTTGATGATGGATGTTGCCTTCTTGAGGCAGCGCCTCCTGTAGATAGTACCGACGGTGGGGGGGATGTGCCCGTGATGTATTGGGCTGAGTCCACTACTCTCTGCAGCTTCTTACAGTCCTGTGCATTTGAACTGCTCGACCAGACCATGATGCAACCAGTCAGGATACTTTCAACAGTATATCTGTAGAAGTTTGTAAGAGTGTTTGGTGACAAGCCGAACCTCCTTAACCTCTTAAAAAAAGTAAAGACACTGGCATGCCTTCCTTGTGATTGCACCTATGTGAAGGGCCAGGACAGGTCATCTGTTAATGCTCAGGAATTTAAAGCTGCTGACTCTCTCCAAAGCCGACCCCACCACCCACCACCACCACCACCACACCCCCCCCCCCCCCCCCCCCCCCCCCCCCCCCCCCGCAATGTAGACTGGTGTTCACCCTCCTTCCCCCTCCTGAAGTCAACAATCAGTTCTTTAGTCTTACTGACGCTGAGCGAGAGGATTTTGTTGCAGCACCACTCAACCAGGTGTCCTATCTTGCTCCTGGATGCTGACTCATCACCACCCAACAGTAGTGTCGTCGGTGAATTTGTATATGGCATTTGACCTGCGCTTTGTGTAGAGAGTAGAGCAGGGGGCTAAGCACACAGCCTTGAGGTGCACATGTGTTGATGACCAGTGGGGAGGAGATGTTGTTACCAATCCTCACTGATTGAGGTCAGTCAATGAGGAAGTTGAGCATCCAGTTGCAAGAGCCTGAGAAATCACATCTGCTATTGACCTGTTGTGGCAGTAGGCAAACTGAAGCAGATCTAGGTCATCTCTGAGGCAGGAGTTGATACGTGCTACAACCAACCTCTCGAAACACTTCATTACGGTTGATGTAAGCGCTACCGTCAGTGAGGCAGGTCACCACGCACTTCTTGGGCACTGGTACAATAGTTGCCTTTTTGAAGCAGGTGGGAACCTCAGACTACAGAAGTGAAAGGTTGAATATGCTCGTAAATACTGCAGCTAGTTGGTTCACACAGATCTTTGGTACTCGGCCAGGTACGCCGTCCGGGCTAGACACCTTTCGTGGATTCACCCTCTTGAAGGATGCCCAGAAATTGGCCTTAAGAGACTGACATTACAGGGTTATCCGGAAATGTGGGAGCTTGTGTGGGTGTGTCATAGTTCTCCCTATCAAACCATGCATAAAAGGCATTGAGCTCATCCAGGAGTGATGAGTCGCCACTTATGCTAACCAATCTTGCCTTGTAGGAAGTAATATTGTGCAAGCCCTGACCCAGCTGTCAAGTGTCCATCTGTGATTCCAGTTTAGTCCGAAATTGCCTCTTCTCACTCACAATGGCCTTCCAGAGGTTGCACTTGGACTTCTTGTACGATCTGGATCGCCAGCACTAAACGCTACAGATCTAGCCCTAAGCAGATTACGAATCTCCTGGTTCATCCAGGGCTTCTGGTTGAGGACGACTTGGAATGTTTTTGTGGATACAAGTTGTCCATGCACGTCCTTATGAAGTTGGTGACGACTGTGGAATGTTCATTTAGGTCCGCTAATGAATCCTTGAACCTGGTCCAATCCACCAACTCTAAGCAATCCTAATTTTGCTCCTCCGCCTCTGCTGTCCAGCTCTTCGTAGTCTTCTTCATCAGTGCTGCACTCTTCAATCTCTGTAGGCAGATAGAAGAAGCATAGCCAGGTGGTTAGATTTACCAAAGTGCGGGCGAGGGATCGAGCAGTAGCCGTTCTTGATGGTGGTAATAGCAGTGGTCGAGTGTGTTGGGTCCTCTAAGTGTTGCAGGTAATGTGTTGATTATAGTCAGGCAGAGACTTCTTCAAGCTAGCCTGATTAAAGTCTTCCGCCATGATGTGACAGGCGTCGGGGTACACTGCTTCATTTTTGTTGATTACAGCACTTAGTTCCTCAAAAGCTGGCTTGATGTCTGCCTGAGGTGACATGTAGTTTGCAATCAGGATGAGGACAGAGAACTCCCGCGGTAGGTAGAATGGTCAGCACTTCACAGCCAGATGTTCCACTCAGAGGAGCACGAATGGGACAAGGCTGCCACGTCTGTGCACCACAACAAGTTTATCATAAAGAAGACACTGCCGCCTTTTCCCTTACCCCATGCCACCATCCGGTCAATGCGGTGGATCGGAAAACCTTCGGGCTGGAGCACTGTCAGGAGAATTGGGGTTGAGCCATGTCTCTGTGAAGCAGTCCCTCATGTCCCTCCGATACAGCAGTCTTGCCCTGAGGTCCTCAATCTTGTCTTCTAATGGCTGCACATTATCCAGAAGGATGCTAGCGAGGGGTTGCCTTAGGAACCTGTGCTGCAGTCTTACCTGAAGCTCTCCCTGGCGACCATGTTTTCTAAGACAATGAAGGCCTTCCCGGTGTTTCCACCTGCAGTGCTTGCCTTCTGGGTGGTCTGTTCTGCTGAGTCTGCCGGTTCTGAGCAGGGTTCATAATATTGCTAATTCATTTAAAAGGCTTAAAAGCACGTTGTTTACCGCAGTAGTTTCCACTGCAGTTTTCAGACTTAAAAGGTCAGATCACGAGTATGAAACTATGTTGCTGCTAGCTGCCTACAAAACGTCACCTCTTTCGGGCATCATCTTTTGTTTCAATGTTTTTTCTAATGTCAGTGGTCGGAAAATTATTGGAAAAAATTCTGAGGGACAGGATTTATCTACTCTTTGAAAGGCAGGGATAGTCAGCATAGATTTGTTGGTGGAAGATCCTGTCTGACTAATTTAATAGAATTTTTTTGAAGAGGTAACTAAATATATTGATGAAGGCATTGTGGTTAATGTGGTTTACATGGACTTTGGTAAAACTTTGACAAGGTCCCACATGGAAAGCTGGTCCAAAAGGCTAGACCCAACGACATCCAAGGCTAGCTGGAAAATTGGATTCAAAATTAGCTTGGTAATAGGAAACAGAAGGTGATAGTGGTGGGTTGCTTTTGTGAATGGAAGCCTGTGACCAGCGGTGCACCACAGGGATCAATACTGACACATTGTTTCTTATATACATTAACGACTTAGATGTGACTGCAAGAAGTATGATTAATAAGTTTGAAAATGCATGAAAATCTTGTTGATAGCGAGGAGGGTTGTCTTAGGGTACAGAATGATACTGGTCAGCTGGCAAGATGGGCAGAGCAATGTCAGGTGGATTTGAATTCTGATATGTGCGAGGTGATGCATTTTGGGATGTCTCATAAGGGCAGTACATATACAATGAATGGTAGAGCCCTAGGAAGTACCGCTTGGGATGTTTTCCTTCATTAGCTGGGGAACAGAGCATAAGAGTAGGGTGGTCTTGGCATAGCTTTAAAGAAACATTGTTGGGCCACAGCTGAAATACTGTGTGCAGTTCTGGTCACCTCCTATAGGAAGGATGTGAATGCACTAAAAAGGGTGCAGAGGTGATTCACCAGGATGTTGCCTGGGATGGAATGTTTCAGTTATGAGAATGAGACAGAATAGACTGGGTTTGTTTTCCTCGGAGCAGAGGAGGCTGAGGGATAGATGCATACAAAATTAAGAGAGGCATAGACAGGATGGACCGTTCAGAAATCTGATGGTGAAGTAACATTTTCTCATGGCAAAGATGTCTAAAACCAGAAGGCATAGGTTTAAGGTGAAGAGTAAGAGGTTCAGAAAGGATCTGAGGAATAACTTTTCCAGAATCAGATTTATTATCACTGACATATGTTGTGAAATGTGTTGTTTTGCAGCAGCAGTACAGTGCAAGACATAAAAATTACTGAGTTACCAAAACAAAATAGTGCAAAAGAGAAATAACGAGGTAGTGTTCATGGACCATTCAGAAATCTGATGGCAAGGGGGAAGAAGCTGTTCCTCAAACATTGAGTGTGGGTCTTCAGGCTCCAGTACCTCCTCCCTGATGGTAGTGATGAGAAGAGAGCATGTCCTGGATGGTGAGGGTCCTTAATAATGGATGCTGCCTTCTTGAGGTACCACCTCTTGAAGATGTCCTCTATGGTGGGGAGGGTTATGCCCATGATGGAGCTGGCTGAGTCTACAACCCTCTGCAGCCTCTTGAAATCCTGCATATTGGAGCCTCCATACCAGGTGGTGATGCAACCAAATAGATTGCTCTCCACCGTACATCTGTAGAAATTTGCAAGAGTCTTTGGTGACATACCAAATCTCCTCAAACTCCAAATGAAGTAGAGCTGCTGGTGTGCCTCCTTTGTGATTGCATCAATGTATTGGGCCCAGGATAGATCCTCTGAGATGTTGATGCCCAGAAACTTGCTTGGTCTTGCTGACGTTGAGTGTGAGATCATTGTTGCAACACCACTCAACCAGCTGATCTATCTCACTCCTGTACACCACCTCATCGCCATCTGAGATTCTGCCAACAACTGTGATGTCATCGGTGAATTTATAGATGGCGTTTGAGCTGTGCCTAGCCACACAGTCATGAGTGTTGAGAGAGTAGAGCAGTGGGCTAAGTACGCATCTTGAGGTGCGTCTGTGTTAATTGTCAGCAAGCAGATGTTATTACCGATCCGCACTGACTGTGGTCTCCCGATAAGGAAGTCAAGGATCCAGTTGCAGAGGGAGGTACAGAGGCCCGGGTTTTAGAACATAGTACAGCACAATATAGGCCCTTCGGCCCGCAATGTTGTGCCGACCTTTAAACCTTGCCTAATACTATCTCACCCTTCCTCCCACATATTCCTCTATTTTAAATTCCTCCATATGCTTATCTAGTAATCTCTTGAATTTGACCAATGTACCTGCCTACACCACCGCCCCAGGTTTTGAAGCTTGTTGATTAGTACTGAGGGGATGATGGTGTTGAACGCCAAGCTGTAATCGATAAACAGCAGCCTGACGTATGTATTGCTGTTGTGTAGGTGCTGCAAAACCGAGTGAAGAGCCAGTGAAATTGCATCCGCAAAAGACCTGTTGTGCCAGTAGGCAAATTGCAGTGGTCCAGGTCCTTGCTCAGGCAGGAGTTAATTCTAGCCATAACCAATCTCTCAAAGCACTTCATCACAGTAGATGTGAGTGCTACCAGGCAATAGTCACTGAGGCAGCTCACCCTGCTTTTCTCGGGCACTGGTATGATTCGTGTCCTTTCGAAGCAGGTGGGAACCTCCGACTGCAGCAGTGAGAGGTTGAAGATGTTCTTGAACATTCCAGCCAGTTGGTTGGCACAGATTTTCAGTACCCTGCCAGGTACACCATTGGGGCCTGATGCCTTGCAAGGGTTCACCCTCCTGAAGGATGTTCTGACGTCGGCATCCGAGATCACAGGTTCATCAGGTGCTGTGGGGACTCACATAGATGTAGTGTTATTCTCCTTTTCAAAGCTTGCATAAAAGGCATTGAGCTCATCAGGGAGTGAAGCATCACTGCCAGTTATGCTGTTTTTCCTCCTGGAGGGTGGTTGCAATCTGGAATGCACTGACTGTGAAGGTTGTAGAATCACCAAGACATAGCAGGCTATGGACCAAATGCTGGTAAATGGGTTTAGTATAGATATGACTGGATGGTTGGCATGGATATGGCAGGCTGAAGGGCCTGGTTTTGTGCAATATGACTCTACCAAGATACTCACAAAGTAAGAAGCTGCATGGTGAGTGGAAGTTCAGACTTAGAGTATGTTCACTGTATCTTAAAAAAACTATTCAGTGTATTTTAATCATTATTTCTGTTAAATCTGTGAAAAGAATAGTATGAAGTTCAGTTGAGTGACAATGCTTGTCGGTGCTTCTACAATTAAGAGGGAAGTTCTGCAGAATTCAACAAGTGGGACAAGGGAAGCTCGGGGTTGAAAAACTCTTGGTATTTCCATGGCAAAGTAGGAACAGATCTAACTCCTGAAATGTGATACCTATTTAGAGTCAGAGACATTGAGCACAGAAGCAGCCCTTTCGGCCCACCATGTCCATGCGGACCATCAGGCATCTATTTATACAAATCCATAAGACCATAAGATATAGGAGCAGAATTAGGCTATTCGGCCCATAGAGCCTGCTCCAGCATTCAATCCTGGCTGATTATTTTTTTCAACCCCATTCTCCTGCCTTCTCCCGTAACTCTTAACCACCTTACCAATCAAGAACCTATCAACCTCTGCCTTAAATACACCCAATGACTTGGCCTGCAAGATTCACCACCCTCTGGCTGAAGATATTCCTCCTCATCTCAGTTTTAAAGGGACATCCTTTATTCTGAGGCTGTACCCTCAGATCCTAGACTCCCCTAACAATGGAAACATCTTCTCTACTTCCACTCTATCCAGGCCTTTCAGTATCCAGTAGGTTTCAATGAGATCCCTCCCTCATCCTTCTGAACTCCATCAAGTACAGGCCCAGAGACATCAAATGCTCCTCATACATTAAGCCTGTCATTCCTGGGATCATTCTTGTGAACCTCCTCTGGACCCTCTCCATGGCCAGCACATCCTTTCTCAGATACAGGGCCCAATTTCTTCTACCAGCACTTGGTCTGTAGCCATCCATACACTGGTGATTTGAGGATCTCTTCTGCAGATGACGGATTAATTCTTTATGGGACTTGAGAAAATGCCTGAATTGTGACCCACAAGGTGTTTGCTATGGAAAATGCTGTCCATAGACTCCCCTAAACCTAATTTATTACTTAACTCAATGTTTTTCCAAAATCAGAACTATTTTACAATTCATGTCAAACATTTTTATTTGCTATAAACTCTGTCGTTTTAAGCATACAAATCAGTGAAGGAACAAATGTTGATAACGTACCTTTGATACTGAACCCAGCCACAGAGTCTAACCTCCTGACCAATGTGAGCAGCACAAAGCTCTCCACAAGTGTGAGTCCGAGAAACAAAACTATTCAGGTCTATGGAGTAGGAAAAAAGGAATATCATGAAGTAATCACAACAATTCTTTTTAAAAAAACAGAAAGCTTTCTCAAGCTGAACAACATATGGATTCCATACAATGCTCAAAGCTTTTGCAGTCAGTGAGAAATCCACTTTGTTAGAGTTGGGACAATGGCCCTGAACTGATTTATGCTCATAATTCTTCCCAGGTAAAAATCTGATCTTGAGCAGGGAATCAGGTGGGAAAGCCTTTCTGGAAAGATTCCTGCAGATTAAAAGGAAAACAAAGTCAAGGAACCACCGACCTGTGAGCCTGACATTAGTGGTTGGGAAAATGTTGGAATCTATAATAAAGGATGTGGCATGAAGACACTTAGGAAATAATGATTGAGCAGAATCAACATGGAGTTACTGTGGAGGATATTTTGAGAGGAGTAGATGAGGGGGACCCACTGGATGTCGTATTTTTTGAAGGCTTTCAGTAAGGTCCCATTGAATAAGGTGAAAATGTGAAAATGGGGATTATAAAGTCGAGTGGATTCAGTTGGTTAACAAGTAAAAAAAAACAAAGAGCAGGAATAAATAGGTCCTCCTCAGCTTGGCAGGCTGTGACCAGTGAGGTACCACAGGGAACGGTATTTGATCTCCCATTAGAACATAAAAATTAGGAGTAGGCCACTCACCCCTCTGAGCCTGTTCCTCCATCAAGATCAGCACAATCCCCATAACCCTTGGTTCCCTAATGTGCAGAATCTAGCGATCTCTGTTTTGACTGAACTTAATGTGTGAGGCTCCAAAGTCCTCTGGGAGAAGGAATCCCAAAGGTTCTCCATCTTCTGATTGATGGAATTTCTCCTCGTGTCAATTCTAAATGCCCTACCGTTTTTTTTTGGAACTGTGCTCCCTAGTCCTAGACTCTTCAGCCAGAGTAAACATCTTTCCTGCATCCAGCCTGTCAAGCCCTTCTAAGAATTTTGTAAGTTTTGATCAGATCTATTCTAAACACTAGAAAATAGTCCCAGTCTACTCAACCTTTCCTCAAATTACATACCTGCCAGCACTGGAACCAGCCCAGTAAATCTTTACTGCACTCCCTCTATGGCAAGTAAATCCTTTCTTAGTTAAGGGGGTCAAAACTGAACACAATACCCAAGATGATGTCTCACAAAGGTCCATCCAATTATAATAAGAATTCTTTTCTCCTGTATTGAAATACACTCCTAAAGGCCAACATACCATTTGCGTTCCTAATTGTTTGCTGCACCTGTTTGTTGGCCTTCAGTGAATTGTGTACATGAGCGTCCACGTCCCTTTGAATATTAACATTATTCAGTCTCTCACTCTTTTATGATATTGCTGCTTTTCTGTGGATGACCTCACAATTCATAACTATTCGTAATCTATATCGAAAATATAGTCAAAGGGACCAAATGCAATATTTCCAAGTTTGCTGGTGACAAAAACTAAGTGGGAGTATAAGTAATGATGAGGAATCAAAGAGGCTAGAGAAGTGGGCAACAACATGTTGGATGGAACACAACTGGAAAAACATGAAGTTAGACAATTCAATAGAAAATACAGAAATACCAAATACTTTTTAAGTGATAAGCAACTGGGAAATGTTGATGGTCAAAGGGGTGTTCTTTCATGCCACTGAAAGCTAACATGCTGCTGCAGTGGGCAATTGGGAAGGCAAGTAGTAGGTTGGCCCTTATTGCAAAAGGATTTGAGTACAAGAGTACCAAGGTCTTTCAAGTTTCTAATTATGTAGGACCTTGGTGAACCCTGAACAATGGGTATCTAAATAAAATATACTTGCTATAGAAGTGCAGCAATCACTCATCAGGCTGGTTCCTGGAATGGCAGGTCTGTCTTGAGGAGGGATTTCATATTTCTATACACTTTGGCCCATCAAGTCTATCCCAGCTCATAGAGAAATCCCATTCCCCCACTAAGGTGTCCCCGCAACGTACTGTCCCACCACCTCACCTCACTTGCCCCTATTCCCATCAACTTCTCTCCCCACCACCCTCCCTGGATTCTACCACCCAATAATACTAGGTGCAATTTATAATGGCCAATCAAGCCTACTATCCCAAGAGCACTTGGGGGAAATTCTGGATTCCAAAAGAATTACAACTCTAGGAATCAGGCAGGAAAATAATTAACCTTACATACCATTACCTTGATGAATAGCAGAATAGAAACCGAAATGCTTTCACCTACAGCTAATTATATTCTTTAGTTTCAGATCATGTTAGAACTCTCACCCAGATTCGCTTATCACCTGCCATCTTGTGCCACTCCCCCCACCCCCAATTTTTATTCTGGCTTCTGACCGCTTCCTTTCCAGTCCTAATGAAGGGTATCGATCCGAAACGTCGACTGTTTATTTCCCTCCATAGAAGCTGCCAGACCTGCTGAGTTCCTCCAGCATCTTGTGCGTGTTGCCCCCGTGTTAGAATTGGCCAGGTCTGATGAAAAGTCATCAACCTGCAGTATTAACTGTTTTCCCTCCCTCCACAGACCTTGCCCAGCTAACTGTACGTTCCCAGCAGCATTTTATTTCAGATATGCAGCTGCTGCAGTGCTCCACAATCTCATCATCAAATTAACGCCCCCACCCTCCTCCCACCAAACCATCACATTTGCCCCACATTTCGGCCGATATTTGACCTTCGACTAAGACCAGGAACTTGCTCGAAATCACACTGCTTCCCTGGAGCCTGGCTATGGATAAACTGACAGCAGTTCGTTAAGCCGGGAAGTCGTTCAATACACATGTTCACGGGAAGGACTCGGGCCTCACCTGGGCGAAGTGTGGGGCGGCTGCGGGCGGCCGGCACCTCCCCGGTACGAGCGGCCCTCAGGCCGGCGGGACAGCCCGGGACCCGGCCCACTGCCGCCCTCGCCACCTCCCGCACCAGGCGCCCACCGCGACCGTACATCGCCGGCCCCACTCCACAACCTACAGCCGACGCAGCCCCACAAATACAGGGCAACCTACTCGACTCCGCCGTTACCCCCCTCCGCCACCGACCTCCCGCCCCTGACAACAGGCACGACCAGTCGAATCCATCCACGGCTTATTTTTTCTCTCTCTCTCACTCTCTGCTGTGTGATCGGCCGGCTATTGTTTCTGTCTGTTGGCAAGCCGCGCGGTGCAGGACGGGAACCTGGTTTAAACCGAGCGGGAAGCGGCTCAGCCCGGACACGGAGCGGCGGCTGTGGGGAGAGACCCGTCCGGCATAGCCCGGAGCCGCGGCCGTTTCACGTCGAGCTGCTGCGCCGGGAATCGCCGGATGGTGGGTTTCTGAACCAGGAGTTTCATCAACAGCGGGCCCGGGTGGGCGGTGAGCCTCGTCTCCAGCCCGGGCAGGATGAAGGTGAGGTGGTGGAGTGCGGCATTTCAATTGATCCGATCATAGTGAAACCAAAGGCAACAGGCCTCCCCTCCATCTCTCGCTGGGTGCTGGGAACTCTGAGCTTCAGGGTGATCGTAACAGATCCCCCGAGGTAAAAGCAGAAAGTGCTGGAGACGTTCAACTGGCCGGGCAGCGTCAGCGGAGAGAGCAACAATTTGTGCTTTGGGTCCGGGGCCTCTTTTCTGTTTCCCTCTCCACAGATGCTGTCTAACTTGCAGGGTGTCTCCAACACTTTGTCAGATTTCTGCACCTTTGGATCACTCCGATAAGCTGTTCTCGCCCTCTCTCGCCAAGGATAGGGTTCTCCAGGTTCTCGGCTTCCCATCAACTCCTTCTGTAGTTTTCACGGCCTCCAAAGGGATTCCACCAGAAGATACGTTTTCCATTCCCATTTCGCCATTCTAAAGGGACAGATCTGATGGCAACTCCATGATTCTCTCTTCCATTTCCACCAACTATTCCCCTCCTCACATTCCCTTGTGAAACCAGTGGTTTTACTACGTACCCTCCTGACACACAAGAGCCTAAACAGTTCTGCCTGGTAGGGCAGTGATTCACTTGCACATCCACCCTGGTATGCTCATTTTAATACTCACAATATGATCTCTAAACTGCAGAAAACAAATGCAAGTTGAGACTGCATCCAGTCTGCAAGAATCATCCTGAGCTTCCAATCAGCTCTTTAATTCTCCATCCCAATTTGGCCTTTACACTGTTCCACTGAAATCAGGAACAAAAAGGTTTTAATTAAGATGCTTGTGCAAAGAGGATAACAAGGAACTTACTTTGAACAAATGGATCAATAGCTAGATGACTTGGTGATTTCATTGAAACACACAAAATTCTTGGGGTTTGGAAAGGTAGATACAGAGAGGATGTTTCTCCTGGCTGTCGAGTCTAGAAATAGTAGCCATAGTCTGAAATGGTTAGACCATTTTGGCCTGGAGAATTTTCTTCAGAGGGTGGTAAATCTTAGGAATTCTCTAACCTGGAGAACTGTGGAAGCTGAGTCATTGATTGTGTTCAACACTGAAATCAATAGATTTCTAGATACTAGAGGAATCAATGATAAGGGATAGGGCAAGAAATCGATGTGGAGGTGAAAATCAGCTGTTTTCTCTTTCAATGGCAAAGTGGGCTTGAGGGGTCCAATAGTTCTTTAGTGGTGGGAATCTGAAGTTTGTTACTTGAGGATAATGGAAACGCAATATATTATGTTTCAAAGGTACTTGAAGAAGCACTTGATGTGCAATAACTTTAAACTAGGAACCTGGATTAGCCTAAAATGTTCTTTTAGCTTTTATGAATTAATCGACTGGCTGCTTTTCTGGTACATTTGATTCTAAATGGAAACAGTATGAGATTGCTTCCTCTTACACTTTTCTGATACTCAAGTTCTAGAGGTGGTTCTTGTCACTTAAACTAATTTAAAAAAAAGAGACAAGAGACTGTAGATGCTGGAATCTGGAGCAACTAACAATGTGCTGGAGGAACTCTGGGTCAAGCAGCATCCGTGGGAGGAAAGGAATTGTCAGTGTTTTGGGTCGAAACTTGATGCAGGATTTCAACCTGAAACATAGACAATTCCTTTCCTCCCACAGATGCTGCTTGACCTGCCGAGTTCCTTCAGCAGATTGTTAATATAAAAGTATGATGTTTTGGATTAATAGGTTCATGCTAAATTGTCTCTGTTCTAGTTTACCATGGCTTGATGAATTATCATTTTTAATACCAGCAATCCTGTGGTATTTTAAAGAATATTTCTGAATGCTAAAGTAAGTTGTGATGGTAAATGGAAATTGAATTGTCCAAACTGACTAGAGATGGAGCAATTAATCCTATTTTTTTTCTGATCATATCCTGAACTTGGTCGTTGTTGAAAAAGGCTTGCTGTTGAAATTACAATGTCATTTAGTGCCCTCGTTTAGTTTATAGAATCCTACAACACAGAAGTGAGCCCTTTTGGCCCACCTTTTGCTGTATTTTGATGGTACTGTTGCCCAATGATAACCCCATACAAATAACACTTATACCCAAGGCAGTTAAATATTTTAATCATAACATGTGGGAACAAACATTGCATTTGCATATGCCCTTGCCTTGAGTTTCTATGGGGGGGGCGGGGTTACAGACAAATTAGACAAAGAACATTACAGCACAGTACAGGCCCTTCGGCCCATGGTGTTGCACTGACATTTTATCCTACTCTAAGGTCTATCGAACCCTTCCCTCCCACATAATCCTCCATTTTTCTATAATTCATGTGTCAATCTAAGAGTCTCAAATGTCCCTGATGTATCTGTCTCCACCACCTCTGCTGGCAGTGTGTTCTACACACCCACCATTCTGTGTGTTTTTTTTAAATAAAACTTTCCTCTGACATCCCTCCCTATATCTTTCTCCAATCACCTTAAAATTTATGTCCCCTCGTGTTAGCCATTTTCCCTTGGGGGGGGGGGGGGGGGGAAGAATCTCCAACTGTCTACTTGATCTATGCCTCTTATCTTGTACACCTCTTTCAAGTCGCCTTTCATCCTCCTTCACTCCAAAGAGAAAAGCCCTAGCTCGCTCATCGACCTGTCCTCATAAGACATGCTCTCCAATCCAGGCAGCATCCTGGTAAATCTCCTCTGCACCCTCTAAAGCTTCCACATTCTTCCTATAATGAGGTGACCAGAATTGAACACAATACTCCAAGTGTGGTCTAACCAGAGTTTTATAGAAGTGCAACATTACCTGGCAGCTCTTGAATTCAATACCTCAACTAATGAAGGCCAACACACTATACGCTTTCTTAACAACCCTATCAACCTGCGCGGCAACTTTGAGGGATCTATGGACGTGGACCCCAAGATCCCTCTGTTCCTCCACACTGCCAAGAGTTCTACCAATTAACCTTGTATTCTGCCTTCACATTTGATCTTCCAAAGTGTATCACTTCACACTTTGCCAGGTTGAACTCCATCTGCCACTTCTCAGCCCAGCTCTGCATCCTATCGATGTCCTGTTGTAACCTACACTATCCATAACACCACCAACCTTTGTCATCTGCAAACTTACTAACCCACCCTTCCACATCTTCATCCAAGTCAGTTATATATATATATATATATATATATATATCATATATAAAAAAATCAGAGCTGGGGCGCCAGAACAGGTCCCTGCAGAAAACCACTGGTCACCGACCTCCAGGCAGAATATGCTCCATCTACAACCACACTTTGTCTTCCATGGGTGAGCCAATTCTGAATCCACACAACCAAGTTTCCCTGAATCTCATGCCTCCTGACTTTCTGAATGAGCCTTCCATGAGGAACTTTATCAAACACCTTACTAAAATCCATGTACACAACATCCACTGCTCTACCTTCATCAATGTACTTTGTCACAGCCTCAAAGAATTCAATCATGCTTGTGAGGCACGACCTGCCCCTCAAAGCTATGCTGACTGTCCCTAATCAGTCTTTGCTTCTCCAGATGCCCATAAATCCTGTCTCTAGGAATATTCTCCAGTAATTTGCCCACCACTGAAGTAAGACTCACTGGTCTGTAATTCCCAGAGTTATCCCCACTCCCTTTCTTGAACAAAGAAACAACATTTGCCATCCTCCAATCATCTGGCACTACTCCTGTGGTCAGTGAGGATGCAAAGATCATCGTCAAAGGCACAGCAATCTCTTTCCTCGCTTCCCGTAATAACCTCAGATATATACGTCCGGTCCTGGTGACTTATCTATCCTAATGTTTTTCAAAAGTGCCAGCACCACCTCTTTCTTCATGTCGATATGCTCTAGCATATCAGTCTGTTGTACACCATCCTTAAATGTCAAGTTCTCTCTCACTGGTGAATACTGAAGCAAAGTATTCATTAAGGACCTCCCCTATCTCTTCTGACTCCAGGCACATATTTCCTCTCTTATCCCTGATCAGTTCTACCCTCACTCTAGTCATCCTCTTATTCTTCACATAACGTGTAGAATGCCTTGGGGTAATCCTACTCGCCAAGGCCTTCTCATGCCCCCTTCTAGCTCTAAGTCCATTCTTAAGCTCCCTCCTGGCTACCTTGTAACTCTCCAGAGCCATGTCTGATCCTTGCTTTCTAAACCTCGGGTAAGCTTCTATCTTCCTTTGTCTCCTGTCAACCATGGTTCCTTCACTCTACCATCCTTGCCCTGCCTATCCAGAACCCAATGCAAGTATTCCCTAAACCTCCACATTTCTGTTGTGCACTTCCCCAAGAACATCTGTTCCCAATTTATGCTCCCAAGTTCCTACCTAATAGCATCACAATTCCCCCTATTAAATATTTTTCCACATCATCTGCTCCTATCCCTCTCCAAGGCTTTGCTAAAGGTCAAGGAGTTATGGCCACTCTCAAATGCTCTCCCACTGAGATCTGAAACCTGATCAAGCTCATTGTCCAGTATGGCCTCTCCTCTTGTCAGCCTGTCCACATACTGTGTCAGGAATCCTTCCTGTACACACCTCACAAACTCTGCCCCATTTATCCCCTTTACATTAAGGAGGTGCCAATCAATATTAGGGATGTTGAAATCACCCATGACAACAACCCTATTATTTTTGCACCTCTCCAAAATCTGCCTCCCAATCTGCTCCTCAGTGTCTCTGCTGCTATTGTGGGTGGGGGTCTGTAGAATATTCCCAAGAGTGAGTGATCGCTCCCTTTCTGTTTCTGACTTCCACCCACACTGACTCAGTAGCCAATCTCTTCAGGACGTCCTCCTGTTGTACAGCTGGGATACTGTTCCTGATCAGCAAAGCCACACCCCCACCTCTTTTACCTCTGTCCCTGTCCCCTTTGAAACATCTACACCCCAGCATATCCAGCAGCGATTCCTGCCCTTGTGACAGCTAAGTCCCTGTAATGGCCATAATGTCGTAGTTCCATGTACTTACCTATGCTATAAGTTCATTGCTCTTGTTCCTGATGCTTCTCACATTAGACACACTTCAGCCCACCCACCTGACTGCAATTTTGGCCTTTCAACTGCCTATCCTTCCTCAGTCTTTCTACATGCTGCATCTACCTGTCCACTAAATGCACCAACCTTTAATTTATCACTTGGGTTCCCATCCCCCTGCCAAACTAGTTTAAACCCTCCCCAACAGCTCTAGCAAACCTGCCCACAAGAATGTTGGTCCCAATCAAGTTCAGATGTAACCCATCCCTTTTATACAGGTCATACCTTCCCCAGAAGAGATCCCAATGATCCACAAATCTGAAACCTTGCCACCTGCACCAACTCCTCAACCACTCATTTGCCAAATAATCCTATCTTACCCTCATTGGCGCATGACACAGGCAGCAATCCAGAGATTGCTACCCTTGAGGTCCTGCTTTTCAGCTTCCCACCTAGCTCCCTATATTCACTCTTCAGGACTTCATCTCCTTCCCTACGCACATCATTGGTACCAATATGTACCACGACTTATGGCTGTTTGCCCTCCCTCTTCAGAATGCTGTGGACCCGATCTGAGACGTCCCAGACCTTGGCACCCAGGACACAATGTACCATCTGGGAGTCTCTTTCACGTCCACAGAATCTCCTGTCTGTCCCCCTTAACCTTACTATTGAATCCCCTGTCACTATTGCTCTCCTCTTCTCCCCTTTCCTTTCTGTGCCACAAAAGGAGGCTCAGTGTCAGAGACCTGGTCACTGTGGCTTTCTCCTGGTAGGTCATTCCCCCTCCCCCACCCCACCACCTGTTATTCAGGGGAATGGCTACAGGGGTACTCTGCACTACCTGCCTATTCTCATTCCTTCTCTTGATAGTCACCCAGCTACCAGCCTTCTGCAGCCTCGGAGTGACTGCCTCCCTGTAGCTCTTATCTATGAACTCATCATTCTCCTGTAGGAGCCAAAGATCATCCAGTTGCAACTCCAGTTCCCTAACATGGTCTGTAAGGAGCTGCAGCTGGATGCACCTTGTGCAGATGTAGCAATCAGGGAGACTGGAGGTCTCCCAGAACTCCCACATCTCACAAGATGAACACACCACTGACCCTGGAGCCATTCTAACTACTCTAGCCTGGCACTAGAGGAAAAAAAATCAAAGAAAGAAACTTACCAGAGACTTACCTTGGCCTCCACCTCCTCTTGCCAAAGTCTCAGTCCCCCCCACTCTAACACTGGTCCACTCCAACAATGGCTGCTCTGCTTGACCCTACCTTTTTATTGGCTGCTGTTAATTAGCCAATCAACTATTAACAATTTGCAAATGTGCCTGTTTTAGACTCCTGCAAGGTGAAACTCATGCACAGAGACTCGCCTCTTTTCAAAGCTTCTGCTCCAAAAAAAATGTAGAAACTCTGCCTTGTTTTCCCCCTCAGTTAGGCATGCTGTTCCCTCTACTGTTCAGCCTCTGGAGCAGCTTGTCTTTGGTTCTTCTGCAATGATGGCAATTGTGATAAATGACAAGCTTCTATGCCTAAATAAAGCAGTTCAGAGAAGGGTGTGCATTTAACTTTAGAGCTTCATAGTTTTGCAGCATGGAAACAAGCCCTTCAGTAACTCATTCATACTGACCAAGATGCCTATTTACTCTAATCCCATTTGACTGTGCATGGCCCTCGTTGTTCTAAACCTTTCCTATCCATGTACCTATCCAAGAGGAA
This sequence comes from Pristis pectinata, assembly GCF_009764475.1. Lineage (NCBI taxonomy): Eukaryota > Metazoa > Chordata > Chondrichthyes > Rhinopristiformes > Pristidae > Pristis > Pristis pectinata. The sequence goes on from NC_067407.1 coordinate 63,700,155, forward strand.
GGGTTAGAATTGTGTATATTTTTATAAAAATTGATGTATTTTATCTTTGAGCTTTATTTTGAAGTTACAAATTGATTCAAATCCATCATATCTCACCCCCCCAGCTATGCCCTCTTCCCAATGCTGCTATTGGGCAGGAGGTACAGGAGCCTGAAGACCCACACCTCAAGGTTCAACAACAGCTTCTTCCCCACTACCATCAGGTTCTTGAATGGACCTGAAAAACCTTAATTCTACATCAGACTATATTTCCCTCTACTTGCACTGATGTTATTTTTTTTTGTTTGTGTTGTGTAAGTTGTAGATAATTTGTTAAAGTTTATGCAACTTGTGTTTGTAATGTGCTGTGCTCCAAAAAGCAAATTTTCATGATATTTATAGCCTGGGTATGTATGGCCATGACAATAAAAGACTTGAATTTGAAAACACAAAATGCTGGAAATTTTCTGCAGATCAGGAAGCATCTGTGGAAAAAGGAACTTAATGTTTCAGGTCAAAGACCCGCTGAATATTTCTGGTATTTTCTGTTTTATTTCAGACTTTCAGCATTTGTAGTATTTTCTTTGATTTTTAAAATCTCATTGCATGACATTTCAAATTGTATTCTGAATATGCATTACTGATATTCTCTTGTACAAAATTGATAATTGTGATTACCCTATAAAGAATAATGACAAGATATTAATGAAAAAAATTGAGATGGATTTAGGGGAACAAACAAATGTTATGAATTGTGTTTGGATCAATACAGCCGTACTTTTCATTATCTGACTTTATTTTTATTCCTTCAAAATAATTAAATGTTATTTTCTTCCCTATTCCAGGTTTGACATGGAGCACTTGACACCACCTTGCAAGGCTGGAATGGCACACATGGGTGTGTGTTTTACCCAAGCAGACACTTCTTCGGTAGTTCTGAGGACAGTACGGAAGCATACGCCATTTCGTCAGACTCCAGCTAGACGAAGGATTTCGAGATCAGACTGGCCAGTAGTCAGTAGAATAACCTTGATTTTTCATTACAAATAGAACATTTACTCGTTGTGTGCAATGATTTCAGGAGGAACAAAAGGAAACTTATTTTTGCTCCACTTGTCAAATAATTCTGTAGAGATTAGAATGCAAGGATGGGCCATCTGGTCTAGCCAGTATGTGGTGGTGCTATGTTCTGCACATAATCTGTTGTGGTTCTCCTGTTCATATCTGCTTCTTTCTACCACTAGACACAATGATTCCAAAGATTGCCGACTCTATATCAAGTATATGAACACAGTTGCTTTCTCACAAATTAATTCTGTAACCATCAGATGTTATTCCAGATGTCTTTCAAACAAACTTTTTATTAAACTCTGCACCATTCCTTAATTACAATTAGTACTACTTAATCAACTTTCCTTGTACCACTCTGTACATCTGTTGTTGTTGAGCTGTTGTAGTCCTTGATTGGTACCAGTGCCCCAAATTTAACAGTTAAGCTTCTTCAATCCATTACTATTTCTAATCTCACCCCACACCACCACTTACCCCCTCCCCCTTTGCAGTTATCCAGGAAATTAAGACTAAGGTTCACAAATCTTTGGTAGACTAAGTTCGAGGTCCTTTTAAAAAATATTTTTTAAAAAATCCTTGGCTTCATAAATTGAGCCACCGAGAAGTAAAGCAAGATTATGTTTAAACCATTAAATCAATGCTAAGAGGTAACCTAAGCATCCTGTTCAGTTCTAGACATCATCCTCTGAGGAAAATGGAAATGCCAGAAAGAGGTTGGGGTTAAATTCAAGAATCGGGAAGTTATGTTGCAGATTTATAAAACTGGTTAGTGCACATTTAGAATATTTCATTCAATTCTGGTCAAACCATTATAGGAAGGGTGTGGGGGCTTTGGAGGGTGCAGAAGAGGTTTACTAGGATGCTGCCTGGATTAGAGGGCATGTGCTATGAAGAGGTTGGACAAACTTGGTTTGTTTTCTCTGGAGCAGCAGAGGCTGAGGGGAGACCTGATAGAAGTTTATAAAATTGAGAGGCATAGAGTAGACAGCTGGTATCTCCCCCCCCCCCCCCCCAGGGACTAAATGTCTAATACTAGAGGGCATGCATTTAAAGTGGGGGGGGGGGGGTGGAGTTCAAAGAAAATGTGCAGGGCAAGTTTTTTTTAATTACAGAGAATGGTATGTGCATGGAATGTGCTGCCAGAGGCTGATGTGATAGAGGAATTTAAGAGGCTCTTAGATAGGCACATAAATATGCAGAAAATGGAGAGAGATGGACTATGTGCAGGCAAAAGGGATTAGTTTAATTAGGCATCCTTATCTTAATTAGTTTGGCACAATATTGTGGGCTGAAGGGCCTGTTCCTGTGCTGTACTGTTCTATGTTCAAAGGATACTTACTAGTACCAAGACTTGATATCAATTTAGTTAATTCTCCAGGTAATTTCATTATCTAGTGATTTGAGAAATTGGGATTGAGTTGAATGGAGTATATTTAGTAAATGTTCATGCTTGTATAAGGTTCTGAGTGAGTTGGGTGGGAGGGTCAGTGAAAAATAGAGACAAATTTATGAACCAGAGTGGAATGAGAATAAAATTGAAAAAAAATTTCAGGAAATTGGCATGGAAACAGAATCAGATATTCAAAAAAAAAACTGGCACAAACATGATGGGTAATATGGTCTCCATTTGTGTCTTTTGCTGAACAAACTATTTCTATAGCCTTCTCCCTCATCACTTGTATTGGCTCACAGACCTCATGTCTCCATTTGTCCCTGTCCCCTCAAAGCAGACTCTGTTCCTTTTCATTTTTTCAGGCTCCTTAAACTTTGCTCACCCTTATCTTTGGCTTAATGTCCTCCTCTTAATTGCACTTTGATATTTTGATCTTAGAAAATATCCAGTGCAAGCTAATTTTGGTCATGTTCCATGTTTCACCATTACTTGGCTTAGTCCAATGGTATTTTCTAAAATGACTGGCCCAGTTGGACATGATAGTCAACAAGAACATTTTATGATATTGTATATGGTTTTCAGGTTATAGTATGAATTGACTTTCAAATAGCTATTCTGTAAAAGTAACTTTACTCATTTGCTCAGAAGCTATTAGCATCATTTCCTAGAGTCATTGTTTTCATTGAAATGTATTGCTTTCCTGAACTCCCAAAAGGGCATAAAAGACTTATTATTTCTTAAATGACTCCAACATCACTACCTGTTAAGTCAGATTTACGAACTTCCATTTCTTCACTTGCAACCAAAATGTCATATCTTGTTTGGTGACAGATATTGTAGTATTTCAGGTATTTGTGTGGATAGAAGATAAAATTATTGCCTCATTGTTTTTGCAGGAGAATCCAGAGCAGATCGCACTGTTGTTGCAGAAACAATGGCGTCTATATCATCTGACACCACTGTACAGATTCTCTTACACCATGCTGAAGAAATACTCAAATGAGTTGTCCGTGTTCATCGCTTCCGAGAAGAAAAAAGGAATGGCAGTTGAAGTGGGAATTGAGCTTGCTAGCAAAGCTAAATTCTCCATGCTTGCAGGTCTCCGAGCTACTGAAAGTGATCCAGAGGCAGTCTTCATACAGGTTAGGTTTTAAACTCAACCCTTTAGGCTTAGGCTAACTTAAACTTTAACAGTTTTTTGTGATTATTCTTCTAAAATGTGGCTGAATCAAGCTTATTCTGTTTCTCATAATTTAAAAAAAACACTGCTTTGTTTCTCCTAATTGACAATCATCAAATCCTTTCATCATTAACTATGAAAGCTTCAAGGGCAGGTTCATCTTGTGATTCAAATTGCATATCTTGCACCTAATTCAGATTGTTGCCATAGTAAGGTATGATCTCATGAAGGATTGACATTTTATTTTTGGTCCAATTAACTGTAGACATTCTGCTGCTACTCCCAGATAGGTTGGTCTTGGACTTACATCTGCCACTCCACTCTGCCACTGGATGCCATTTGCAGAGCCCAATTGTTATGATATTTTCCAATTTTATACCAGGGAATCCATTTTCTGATTTTTATGCCAGTGAGGCCTAGTGTAGGATCAGAATCACTATGGATTTGAAAGGGAATTCCAGGGTTGGAGACTAAGTTACTTTAAATTTCATAGTCATTATTTACCATTTTTGGTGGACCCATGTTCAGTCGTTCCCTTTAAGTTGGGATAGGATACAAATATTAACTTCTGCATCCCTATATAAGAGAAGGCTCCACTTATTATCCATTGACATCCAACAGATGACTGAAGTTATATAAATGTTTAAGTATTGTGTAGTTTTATGCATATGGAATGACTACTTAGCAAATTATTTTAGAGCAGTCTCGTAGAAAATTTAGTAGGAGGAAGGACAGGGAAATAAATCAATATCTAGACTTAAGAATGTTTTTTTCCTGCTTCTTGACAGATAACATCAAAGACTCCAGTGCAACAAGCAGCTGATGAGAAGGTGGTGTGGTCTGGGTGGCTATGCTGTGTTGATGGAGACTTGGGCTTCTTGGCATCTCTCCCTGTGGAATTCACCTGTTTACCATTGCTTTTTGCCAATGGCCCTGAAACAGTAACAGCTATTGTTGGGGAATGGTTGCAGAAAACATTTGACTGTTACATCAGTGCTTTCCCCATCAGTTCTGAGAACCTGACATGGATGGCTGCCATGTGGGCCAATTGTTTTTCTGACTGTATCCATCGTGTAATGGAACTAGAATGGTCTGTGCCCCCTGTGCAACTGACCATTTCCCTGAGTATTCACCCAGAGGATGCTAAGGCATTGTGGGACAGTATCCATGGAGATGAAGATGAAATCACTATTGAGGAGGTAGAGTTATTCATGAGCAGCCTTCATTCACATTTCTACAGGCATTTTGGGGTGCGGCTTGCAGCTACACGCCTGGTAAAGGTGACAACAGCTGTAGCATCTGCTCACTGTGATGGGAAATTAAAGGTGAGAAATGGATAACACTTTGATTTAAAATGTAACTTGTGCAGCATTAACTATGTTCAGGAGAATCATTCTGTGCATTCTTCCTTCTATCTACCCCTGTCCTATGATTTCAGGACAAATAATTTATGATACTATTTATTACCTCTTCAGAGATAACCTACCATTGATTCCGAATCCTCAAGGGATCCTGAACTCCTAACAGATGATAATTCTAAGCAGACAAGATCAAGTCCAATCAAGTCAGTTTCCACTGGGGTGTGAAGATTAGGTTCAATCAGGAAAAAAAATCCTTGCTGTACATAAATCATGAAAGCTGTTCCACTCTCAGTAGTGTAAAGCTCTGGGGGCTCAAAAAGGATCTGGAAACTGCATTCTGGATGAAAATTTATGCCTATTACTAAATTAATAGACCAGTGATTTTCTTTGGCTCCTACAAGGAGAAAGGAATGCATCAGCTCCTCTGCTTTTAAATTAACCTTTCACCGCCTCCCAAAAATATGTATTACATCTTGAAATGTGATGTGTTCTGACTGGAGAATGTCTATGGGTTTTGTGGATAATCGGTTTCTGAACCAAGAGTGGAAAGCCAGCACTGTAGAATTGCTTTTCACGTATGAATTCACATTACTTTGCCATAACTGCAAAATATGAATACTGCTGAATTCTGGTAGTGTATGAATCATCCATTCATTCTTGCTAGCTTTGGCTTCAGTTACTTAATTTTTCAACATGCATAAAATTTGTGTATACTCATTGGCCTTCTTGAGAGAGATCAATGAAAGAATGAAAATTTACTTGAGCTACTTAATGAACAATTCATTTCTCAACTTTTATCTTAGGTGCTGTCAGATCAATGCTATTTTAATCCATCTGTAAGACTGTTTTTCTACTTAGGAGAAAATTCATGGCTAAGGCCACATTTAAAACTAAAAACAAGGGTATAATTATCACAAACATTTGTATATAATTTGTATGTCCCCTCTCCCAATTTTAAACTGGGATATATAGTGATTACTATTTTTGGATAAATCAATTCAGAATTTCTGTACCACCGGAAACAAGTGAATTCTCTAAACAGCATCATCTCTTGGGTTTTGACACCTATTTTGTCATCAGCAGCATAATATCTGCACACAATGCTTTCATTAGAAAAATACAACCTTAAATTTACATAGTGGAGTTGTGTTTGCCCCTTTGAAATTTCTTCCCCAAGACTCAAAACTAACCTCATTGTACCAACCTCAGTTTTTGTCTGCTTTAACACAAACATGTTGACTGAACTGGTTTCTCTGAAAATGCTGTTCCATTTTAAACTTATGAGGGTTCAAAGAAAATGTGCCTTTGCTGAAGCCTTACTTGCATTGTAAAGGCAACTATGAAAAGTGCTGTTCTTGCTAATTAGAAGAAAATTATGCAAAGTGCTTTCGAACAGCCACAGCAGACTGTCATTAAAAATGTTGAGCATGCTCACTGGAACAGTTAAGTTTTTTTTGGGAAGTGAGAATCTTCTACCAAGATTCATGACTATTCTCCTAGTATATACACAAGTCAATTCCTTAAGCAGTCTTCTACTCCAAGTGCCAACCATAGAACTTGTGCTGGCTGGTTAGACTTAGAATCCAATAGAGAGGGTGCAGAATATAGAAGCCATTTTACATTCACTCATTTAATATAAAAGAGGAAAGAATGAGAAATAAAGGTCTGGGGACCATTGGGAGTAACCCCTACCCAAAAATGGGACCAGTTATTATGATCTGAAACAGTTCAACTGGCAGGAAGGTGACAGTGCCAAATTGAAATGTTAAACAGAGCAGTGTAGGGGTCAGGTGGCACAGGAACAAGAGAGAATTAAAATGCTTAAGAATCAAAGGATTGTTATGCTTGTGGATTGAAAGGAGGCAATTACGGTAAGTATCACATTTCCTTACATCTTACGGTTTTACTGTTGAAAGATCTGAATGTTAATCACAATGGTAACTCAAGTGAAAAATGGTGTGGGGGAGGCAGAATAAACATCTTCCTAAGTGGGGCACAGTTTTTCTTCAATGTTTGCAAACCTTGGTGTAAGCAATGGAATTGCTCAAGGTTTATCTACTGCAAATATTTTAATGTACTAATTTTCCCCCCTCTTGCAGCTGTTCAACAGCAAGCATATAGACCATGTGCTGCCATTCCTAACTGAGCTGGCTTTTCATCAGATACAGTACCAACCTCGTCTCTGCACTAGTATGGATTAAATTTGACTGGATCACAAAACTCGTTCCTCAGCCACAACAGCAGACTGATATTTTTCTTCTAGAAACAACCAGTTACTGGCTGAATGACATGCTGACAGGAGAAAATGAACATGTGAATACAGAGCTACCAAAACGTTTGACTTGCGTGCTCCCTCTATCCAATGCAATATTTTTCTCCAGGAAACCAGCTATTCTTTACATCCTTGGGCAGCATAGAAACTATGTAGCTATCAGCTTCACCATTTTTAATGGAGGGACCATATCCCATTTTTTAATTTGCATTGCACAAAACCTTATTAAAATACTTTCACACCTTAACGGATGCCACTTCTGTAATCAATGAGTAATTTTAAACTAATTTTTCATACGTAACTTCATGAGTAGCAAAAGATAATTACAAAACTGTTATAATTTTAATGACAACTAACTTGCTCTATAGGGAAAACTAGAATTTCCAAGTTTAGTAAACACCATGCAACTACATTTCTTTCTTCTGCATTGCCATAATTTACTGTACAATAGACATCTAATCTGAAGTTGTTAATTTTAATAAAGTATTAATACCTTAATTAATTGACTTTATTCTTTACTGTGAGGAATGCACAATTATAACAAGCAACCCAATCCTCTGAAATCCCTACATCACCTGTATAGTAAAAGTAGCCTTGGTAGCTGTAACTCTTGGATGTGTAATTTCTGACCAGTTCCTCCAAATCGCCTGTGATTACCCTTGCTACTACACCTACATTCAAAACATCCGACACAAGTGTTAAATAAAAATATTTCACCAGCTATTCACCTTTTTTACTTCAATCTGAGGTATTATCTTCTGGAAGAGAGAATTTTGTGTAACACAAATTATGATAATCTTAAAACTGGGCCACTCATTCCCTTATAGCAATATTGTTCATATCAAATAGATATATCTAACTTCACAAAAAAATTACTATAGCATTTAGGAAGGAATAGTTTTGTATAAAAGTGCATTATCTGCAAAGAAGACTACATAGGCCCAGACCATTGTTGTACAAAAACTTTTACAGTTTATTTGTGGAAAGTGCATGTAACATCTCATAACTGCTTACAAAAGTCATAAAATAGCACTGATGAAAGAAATTAGCACCTGGAGGAGATGCAATTGCCAACTGACAAATCTAATGCTCTCATACTCATGTGGAATTTGAGAAAATTGGCAAAAGGTGGATAACTGACAATTATTTTGCTTAATTTTAAATAGTGCTATTTTAAAATAGATCCATGGTAGAAGTAAGTACAGGTTTTTCCTTAACTTGGGTTTAAAAGAAAAAAAACAAAACATGAAATCAGCTGGGAACAAACCTGGTATCACTTGCAGTAAAAAAAAAACAGCTGTTGTAAAGTATAATAATTTATTAAATCATTAAATGACCCTTCAACCACATTCTAAAAGTTTGACCTGTACAATATTTTCAGTGGTTCATTGTGTCTGTACATTTTTATGCTGCCCATTGTTACAAAGTACCACAACTACTGTAATTTACTCCACATGAATGACTAAATATAAACCTAAGTTCTGGAAGTAGTCTTTTAAGCGATAGGATAGGGAAAGAAGATTGCAGCCTTTAAATTTAATCTTAAAATCAGAAAGCCTATCTAAAGAAATTACTGAGTTCACTAAATGGAAGGGAGTGATTCAAAAATCACTTTTTGTGAAATGAACTTTTTAAAAACAAGAGGGAGAGAGGATGTTAAAATTAGCAGGAGTGTGTAGCAGTTTGATTTAATAAGTCTCTCAACATAATAGCTCTTAAAGCAGCTAAGAATAATTATGAAATACAATTGAACACTGAACACCAACCTTCCAGTTCAGCTGCAAGTATGCATGCTCTAGGATTGGCTGCTGTAATGAGAAAAGCATGTATGTATGCTATGCAAAAGCCCCATGAATAGTACAGGACAGTTTTTCTGGGGAAAAAAAACTATTTGTAGCATACAGCTTAAAAATAAATGAAAAAAGAGCAAAAGTACAGTAAAATAAGTTTAGAACCTGCTTACTAAAAGATTACAGTAGTTTGGATCACATGCCTGTGGTGGACATGTACTATAACTCTCCTGAGTTTCATTGGCAAATGCAAGTACCATCCATTATACATTAGGTTTTTTTTTGAAAGAAGGCTGTCATGTTAGAACTATTGAATGAAAAATCTTTCAGACTGCTTTCAATTAGAGTGCTTCATTAATTCTTTGTGAGTATATCTTTACGGTTAGAATTTAGTTCTGCTGAGGATTGTCAGACTAATCTTTCCTGTCACAAAATACAGTGATCATCTAGAAGCAGCAGGAATTTCCTCAGTTTTCTGGCCAATATCTCAACCAACAATCCTAAAACAGATTATCTGGCCACTATCAAATTACTGATTATCTGGGACCTCACTGTACCAAAGCAGACTGCCGTGTTTCCTGCATGACAGTAGGGATTGCATTCACAAAAAGCACTTTGGAACATCCCAAGATTGTGAAAAGTGCTACATAGTTTTTCTTTCAGTCCATAAAGTATAAAACACAGTATTAATGAACACAGCAACTGGGTGGCACATCTAGTAATGCTACAGCCTCAAATTTAGCAACCTGTGTTGGATCCTGACCTCCTGTGCTGTGTGTAGTTTGCACATTTGCTTTATGACTGCTTGGTCTTCCCCAGGTGCATAGTTTTCCTCCAATGTCCCACGGATGTGCAGGTTGTTACATTAATTGGCCATTGTAATTTATCCCTACCGTGTAGGTGCATGGTGGAATATGAAGGAGTTGATGAGAATGCAGGAAGAATAAAATGCGATTATGGTCAATTAATGCAAATGGATGCTTGATGGATGCTGCGGACTTGGTGGGTCAAAGCCTTTTTCTGTGCTTTATGGCTCTGGAAGATTAGAACTACATGTCGAGAGAAAAATGCAAAATAAGGAGACTGGCTTGTTTCATTGCAGTAACACTGATTGGATCAGCTTTAAGATAGATCTTTGTCTAAGAGGGATACGGAGGGGTAGAAATTCTGGGGAAGAAGGAAGACATTTCATTCTCACCAATTCACTGAAAGCACTCCTGGAACCTGATTGTAAGTATTGAAAACAGTTGAAATACATCAACTAAAGGAGGACACATACACCAGTCATCTAAATATAAAGGCTTCCACTGATTATTTGCATAATTTATCAGAGTGCTGCAAAAATGAATCCTACAAATGTACAGTAATCAACTGAAACCAATAAATAATCATGGAATATTCAACAAGTAAGAAAAGCAGATACTATAGGGTTTCGTACATAAAATATTGAGGAATCAATTTTTTGTAGTTTAATACAATCCCATCAATGAAATGTCATTTAGCAGAAAATACTGTGCACCTGAAAGCTTGCTTTGGTCGTGGCAACTTAATACAAATTCTACCCATGACATTAGAGTCTGGGGCAAATGATGGGACTAAGAGGCAAAATAGCATTCCATCTTTGGAAAAGGGTGCTGAGTAATCCTGTAAATCTAATCCATCAAACCATCTTTGTGTATACTGTTCAGCAACATGCTACTTAACAAATATTTGAGAGAGAAAAGAACTCAAACTGTCACTTAACCCATTACTGAGGTTACTGCTTTAGATCTGGTTATGTAACAGTTTCTGTCCTTCAAAAAGTGATCAGTTGTGTGAAGCATGTTTTTATCTAATGCTATAAGTGCAATTATCGCATTAACATTTATAATATGTGTAGTGATACTGTGCTCTTCCTGAAAGCAGCAAGAGCAAAAATGAAAATCAAACAGATCTGATTTGAAATCCCAAACAGCTGGAAAATATGTAAATTCTCTCTACAATTTCTACTGTTCGAATTACACTCTCTCCATAATTTCTACTGTTCCAATTACACCAATAGCCTACCATCAGTAATGTTTAGTTTTTCTGTGAAGAAAGATATCATGGACAAGATCAATTCAATGAATCAAGATTAAATGTCCAACCTACCTTCCTTCTCCTAATGATCTTCAGTTAAAAGTACAACTGGACATTTCTTCGATACACCTGGAGATAATCTAATGATTGAACTGTGTAACCTACAAAGAGGCCATTCAGCAGAAGCCTCATTACATTGTTATCACCCACTTCAGTCACAAAACAATGCAGTTATTGTTTTTAAAGATCTATTAGCACTTAACATTCATCCAAAACTATGAAAACGCTCCACGTGAAACAATATAACAAATTAACTTAATATTCACCAGTAGCAAGAAGGTTGTGGACAACTTTTTGAACTTAATTATCAGTTAAACTCAAATGAAATCTGATAACAGAAAATACTGCTTTAAGATCAACATTTCTACAGTTCACTCAAATTGACCCTGAAAGGGTATGCTTATCATGAGAAAAATCTTTTCCAAACATTTTTGCCTTCCAGGAGGAAGAACCATGCACCTTATTTAGTCATGATGACAAGTAATGTGATGTGCATTATCATACTGTGCACTTGGAATTACAGAGAAAACTGTTCACTTTCTCATGAACACAATGCCCTTTAAGAAGATCCCAGCTTTGTTATATTTCAGGGAGTTCAGGACTGTATTACTCCTGCATGTATCCTGAATAAAAGAATACTATCACTGTACCAAACACAAAAATTATTGAACATCAGAAAAAAGTAGCAATGGGTGGTTTTAGTATTTAGGTCTCCATAGGGGGACAACTGAGTTTCCATTTGCCCCAACTTAACTGTCACCATAAATATTTTCTTTCCTAGAGTCCGTAGTATCGTTCAGTTAGGAAGGAACTAGATTATTTCCACATGTTGATAGTCAATCATCTCCAAAAGATGTAAGCCAACACCTGTTTTCATTTCAAATTCCTTGAAAGATGAGGATTAAATAGTTGATTTCATCACTACCATCCAAGTTACAGTTGTGCAACTTTTCTATTCTGCCCAGTTTTCAGGTGCTGCCAACTGTTCTGAATGAGAAAGCTTTCCCCACACACAAAACTTGTATAGGCATCAATCTGCAATATCATTAGAACTGTTCACTGGACCAACATAGAAGTCTGCTTTTCCATTGACCATGTATTGCACGGAGCTCTGAATATCTCCTACTTTGATTGATCAGCAGCCAGATTCTACTGAACTGAATACCACAATGAAAGTGTACTCTCCTAAACAATTACAGCATCCAATAGCAGCAACGATATCAGACTTTACTGGTTTACCATATGTGGGATTCGCAGTGCGTCATTTTGATAACACCCACTCCACCGCCCAGTCTGCGATAGTTCATACCTCCATATAACCTGTTATTTTTTATTTGGGGAAGGATTAGAAGATGGGGATAAGGAAAAAAAGTAAACAAAAAATTAACTACTTCCAATTTCTGCAGGTTTTCACAAATAAAATTCAACTTGCAAAATAGAATTGCACAATGGCTTGTGTGTAAAATTATCAACAAATCAGTACCTGGCAGTTACAGATCCCAGATGAACATATTGTAGGTGTAAAATGTGGGGCGTATCTGGTCACAAGTTTACAGGAAGAACAATAAATGAAACCATGCCACACAAATAAAATTTCTATATTTAATGCTGAAATTCTACTTCAATGGTCCAATTCAAAACCTTTATACCTGTGTACATCATATAGGGTGGTACAGAGCTATACAAACTTCTCCGGATCGGCTGATCACTAACAGTAATTGAGAAGGAAGGGAAAGGGTGGTGGTAGGAAGTGAGTTTGACAAGAAAATTTTTAAAAAGACAATATCCTTGGGCTGGAGAGGTAAAGTAAAAAAAAAGTGACATGTTAATTGAAGACACAAGTAGTATAATTGCCATGCTCTTGCCGCCATCAATTTTTAGTTATAAAATGAACATATTGCACTTGGCGCCCATGGGTTCTGCTACCTGCTGGCTATTGGAAGGTGCATGAAATAATATTATGAAGAGCTCTAATTTTCCCCTCAATATGGCTGCAGGAAAAAGTAGTACAGATTAGATTCAAATTTTGTGGCGCAACTGTTTTCTACATTCTACACCCAATACACAGTCAACACAAAAATGTACTGCAACCAGAAAGTGGGCACGAAACCTGTTTGAACAGAAAATAGATTTGTGCTCACCTCCACGTATTTGCATCTGGATCATAAACTTCAATGGTTTTCAAGTAAGTTGTACCATCAAACCCACCCACTGCCATCAACTGCCCATTCACAACTGCAAGGCCAACCTATGAAAGAGAAAAAAAAATACTTGGTGTGACAATATTCTTCCTTTGTAAAGATACAGCATTTTCACTTATGTAAATTAAACTTTCATGAAAGGAGGTCCTGCTGAATCAATGCAAAATGTATGTTTTTGGGGGGGGGGGGGGGAAATAAAATACTTTAAACACCAAAGAATTTTTAGTTTTATCAGTTTTAACAATGAAAATTTTTATGAATTTATAATAATACAGCAATGTATTTACCAAGTATTAGCCAGACAAAATTGCATTGACCTGAGATGGATTGGCATGTAAATTAGGAAAAATATATTGTAGACTGTACCAATGAAGTCAACATAAGTTTAAGGAACAGTGTCTTATCTTCTGCCTAGGTAAGTGGCAGCCCTTGGGTCTCTGGATTCAGAATTCACTAATTTCAGATAACCTACCTTTAGAATATGAATTGACCAGTTCCAAGATCATCTACCTGTAACACAAGCGCTGCCTGATCTGCTTGGTATTTCCAGCATTTTCCTTTCCTCCTCCGCACTCCCTCCCTCCCTCCACCCGCACCCCCCCCCCCAGCCCCCCCCCCCCACAAATTCTCAACAACTGCCCTGTTCTGCATCTTATGGTTCCAGCAATTCTCTCTCTAACTGCCCCCATTCATGTATTAACTAGACTGCTTTGAAAGTATTGTGTCACCATGGCAACTTTGGTCTCTACCCTATCATTTATTCAATTCCATCCATTCTTTCCACCCCACACTTGTTTCTTCCACTTTTCCAATTTTGATTAAAGATCATTGAACTGAAGCAATAACAATAACGGGGCAGTGGTTGTTGTGAGAAATCCACATGGCTGTCACGTGACAGTAACAACAATGACCCCGCTGACCAGAGGACAGCATTGCTCCTCAGATCGGAAGTTATACCACTGTCAATCAAGGTGCAGCTCCACCCATCCCTCAGGTGTGAGAGTACCTTTTGTCTCTGAACCTGCCTGACCAGTACCCTTTGTCTCTGAACCTGCCTGACCATTCGCTGTAGCAGGAACCTTTGTCTTTGACTCCCACACCATTGGCTTGTTTAAATCACAACAGTGAGGCTCCACCCAGCCTCCTAGCACCATAAAAAGGGCTGCATCCACTAGCCCAGGACAACCCCAGGAGTAGTGAGACAACGCTACAGAGATCATTGGTAAGAGTGCATCACCACATGGTCAGGGAGCATTAGGGGCCAATGCCAGTGTGGGACGGTCATTGAAGTGTTATATTGTTATTGTGTGCTTGTTATTGTGTGTGTGTGTGTGTGTGTGTGTGTGTGTGTGTGTGTGTGTGTGTGTGTGTGTTTTACCCCAGTTGTGATTTCCCTCTCATGTTCGTGATATCCCGTGCATGAGTGAGTGTGTGTCTGTTCCCATCCATTCTGTCCCACGTTTGCCTTTGTGATTAAACTAGTTTTTGTCTACAAAGCTCGTGTTCAGAGTCCTTGATCCTTAAGACAGCGAAGAACGATTTCACATAACAGTGGTGGAAACTGACACAATACTGCAGTTTAAGAGGCATTCAGACAGGCACATGAACATGCAGGGAATGGAGGGATATGGATGATGTGCAGGCAGAAGGGATTAGTTTAACGTGGCACCAAGGGTCGGCACAGACATAATGGGCTGAAGGGTCTGTTCCTGTACTGTACTGTACTATGCCACTGGACACTTGGCTGAACAGCATCCTGCAGCCTAACTGTGGACCACAAGGAGAAAGCTGCTTTTGGATCACTTTAAGCAGTGCAAGGTAGGAAATACACAGCCAAGTTCATTCCATCTCTCTGAACTAGTAACTGAACACTGTGTCGGAAATACCCTGAATAACGGCAGAGAGGACTTGGCTATTCTTTGACCATCACCAACATTTCTAAAACAAATCAGGCTGGCTCACTGCCCGAAACTGCCACCTGCAGCCCTCCTTTGCCTGCACCAGTTGAGGAAGGCCCATCTTCACACCTACGTTTTACAGCAATGTCCAGTGTAGTGCTTTACAGTGTAATGCTTTACAGCGCCAGCGAACTGGGTTCAATTCTGACCACTGTCTGTAGGGAGTTTGTATGTTCTCCCCACATCTGCGTGGGTTTCCTCTGGGTGCTCCGGTTTCCTCCCACATTCCAAAAGACATACAGGTTAGGAAGCTGTGGGCATACTATGCTGGCGCCGGAAGTGTGGCGACACTGGTGGGCTGCCCCCAGAACACTCTATGCAGAAAGATGCATTTCACTGTGTGTTTCGATGTACATGTGACTGAAAGACATTTTATCTTATCTTTGGACAGTATCATACACAGAGCTTACCCCTGAAATGTCCCAGACGAAACCGAGAGTGGTATTTTGTCCTCTGTCAAAGCTATCAGTGACTTTAATAATTTAAATGTCTGACGTTGAGACATTTACGCAAGTCTTAATCTTTAAATAAGTAAAAAATATTCAAAGAATTTTTAAAAAAAATTAAAAATACAACTTCCCATCTGCATTGCCTCCTAAATCTGTGCCCTGCACACACAATTAAAATCAACGAGGTCTTCAATCCTGCTAGGTCAGGCCTAACACATCAACTGAGAAGTGACATCCAGTACAATACTGGGAATCCTAGCAAGATTAGGCACCTCAAGTCTACCATCAAGTCCCAGACTCATAGTGGGTGTGCTTAAGTATGGGACATCCCAGTTTGAATAGCTGAACCCTAGCAGTTCAATACATTATCTTTAGAGTTATTTAGTACCTGTGGGATTATATATGTGTGGCTCTTATATGTAAGCATTTTTTTCCTACAAGAAACAGTTAGCTGTAAAGTGTATTGAATGTCCTGAGGTTGTGAAAGGCACCACATATATATTTTCTTTTATTTTAGAAACATGTTTGCAGCCAAAGCCACAGATGTCCAGTCTGCTGACCCAAGAAGAGGAACGACGGATGACAAATACCACATTTATGTGGCAAAACCATAAACTAGTATAAAATCCTTATCAACAAAACATCTTTCAGCCCTTACACTAATTACTATGTAAGAGAGACCCACTCCATTGTCCAAATCATTCTACATTTTCTCTTAAATCTGAACAATAAAGCACTTCTGAAGATCAATGCTACAGGTTACCTACTTTCAAACCAAGTAATTATATACACTAAGGTGTGGCGAGTTCACAGCTTCTAATATAAAGAAATCAGCATAACTTATTCTACAGCCAAGAAAAGGGTGACTTGTACAATCATTTCATATTGACACAAACCTCTCCAAAGAACAATTCAGTGAGACACGAGGCTTTCAACAATATCATAATTCCTCTATAAAACCAAGGTATGTGGCTCCAGGATTCAGCTAAATATCACTGCAGAGAAATCCCTACATCCTTCAACAGAAGATACTTCCCACAACCCAATCCAAGTGAAAACCATCTTTCAGGAAACACCCAAAGGATAGGGCTCCACTGGGCAAAATCTTGTTTTGCTGATGCATTGTCACAACTGCTGACAATGCATCAGCAAAAGAAGATTTTGCCTAATGAAGCCCTACTGACTTTGGGTGACACAAAAACCGGCCATCCGGTAATGTAGCCACATATCACAGGAACTGAAATCTCAATTTGTGCACTTAGAGGACGGCAATCCCAATCATTTCTCAAACGTGGCCAATCAAAACAGTGTCCTTGTCAGTGCTGGACTCTTAAGGAACATTACCCTCTGTCGGCTGGACCAGTATATAAAGAATAAATTTAATCCTGCCAGGCTTTCGGCCCAACCAGCATCCCCAATACCCGCAATAAAAGAGATTTAGGTGGCTCACGAAAGGAAAGGAAGCAGATGCAATTACTTAAATTCCCCAACCACCTCACTAACAGGGCAGATTAGGATTTAATTACACACACACGTACAGACATAAAGGCTTCTGTCAGCATGTACACACTTAAAGGCAGAATCCAACAAAACAAAAATCCATGACTTAAACAATATTTCGTGGGTGGAAAGAGCACAGGAGGTCCGGCAACTTGCTGATAACCAAGACAACTTCTGATTCTTCAGATTTTCAAGGTCACTTATGGGCCAGACTCCAAAAGGCCCAACCCACTGAGAGTCAAGAAAGGAGGTATACTTACAAGTAGGTGCAGTCAGCACCCATTGAAAGGACCATTTCAAAGAATTTCTCAACCATGACACTGTCCTTGATACGAGTGTCCTTGACTCTATCCCTTAGCAAATTATCTGGATTGGTCTCCCTGTTTCTCAAGAAGTTCTAAGGGTAACTCAGGAGCTGATGGCATCTTTGCTGAAGTTCTAAAATTTGATGGAGAGCAACTTGTGACAAATTCAATGGAACAATGGCACTGCAGGTGGTGTAGCTGTTTCACAGCTCCAGCGATCCAGATTCAATACTGATCTCTGGTGCTGTCCATGTTAAGTTTCTGCTTTCTCTCCGAGACTGTGCGGATTTTCTCCAGGTGCTTTGGTTTCCGCCATAGCAACGGACCTCAGCAATGCCACAATCATGACCTCCAGTGTTAACCAAAGATGTAGTGGTGACCACTTCTTTCTACTCTCTGCCATAAGGAAAGTCTTCACCAAAGTGCTCTTCAACTGCCTCCTCCTAGTGGTTGAAGACTGCTCCTGGAATTGCAGTGTGGATTCTGTCAATCTGGAAGCACAATGGACATTACCATCGCTGCATGTCAGCACCAGAAGAAACACAGGGGGCAGCATCACCAACCTTTTGGCCTCATAAAAGCTTGTGACTGTCAATTGAGGGGGACTGTGGCACATACCTTTCAAATTTGGCTGCCTACAAAAATGTATCGCCATGATCTTAACCAATGAGCCTATCACAGACCCAATCTCAGTACAGATTGATGTTAATCAAGGCCCTTATCATTGCCTCAGAAATCTTTCTCGGCAAAACGTCAAATTTCATCTCCAAAAGCTTCCTGCTGGAATGGAGCTAACCTACAGGAAAATGGGAAATTGATCAATTTATGCTGCCTTCACTCCAGAATCCAAAGTCACTGATCTGCAGTAGGCAAATGAAAACTGGAGATCACACGATTGGAGGCCGAGCTTCAAATCATTGTCAACTCATTTACTGATGCCTATGACAGAATAGGTCCTAAATTTAACATCTGCTTAAAAAAGGTCCTCTACTTTTCTCCACCTGGTGTATAACAACATTAACTACCTCCCACCAAGTAGAGGGATGAGAGATGGCAA
Source organism: Pristis pectinata (assembly GCF_009764475.1). NCBI lineage: Eukaryota > Metazoa > Chordata > Chondrichthyes > Rhinopristiformes > Pristidae > Pristis > Pristis pectinata. Next base: position 63,718,789 of record NC_067407.1, read on the forward strand.
TGCCACTAAATATTAAAGGTAGGTAGTTAGAATCTTCATTGTTGCAGATGATCATTGCCTGACACTTTCCACTATTTTGGGTAGATTCCAGTACAGCAATTGTACTGCAACAGCTTGACTAGGGGCTCAGCTAATTCTGGAACACAAGCACACTTTAGCTTGTTGTACTGAAGGCTTGGTCCCATATCTTTGGTGTATCTAATGTTCTCAGATTAATATCATGTGGAATAACTCAAAGTGGACAAGTCTGGTTTCTGTAACATTGAGGATCTCAGGAGGAAGCAGAGATGAATCATCCACTTGGCACTTCTGACTGAATATACCTGCGAATGCTTAGTACTCGTATGTTGAACCTTGCTATCACAGAAGATGAGGATGTTCGTGGTGCCACCTCTTTCTGTTAGCTGCTTAACTAAGCACCATCACTCACCAGATATGGCAGACTCTAGGGCTTTGATCTGATCCACTGGTTGTGGGATTGCAGAGCTACGTCTATTTGTATGCAACTTAGCATGTATATTGTCCTGCATCACCACGACCCCTCATTTTTAGATAAGCCACATTCTGCTCCTGACGTGCCTTTATGCACTCCTCACTGATCAACTGAGTTGAATGTAATGGTAGAATGAGGGGTATGCTGGGCCAGGAGGTTGCTGATTGTGGTGGTGCACATTTCTGCTGTCACTAATGGTCAACTATGCCTCATGTATGCCAAGGTTTCAGACCACCGTATCCTTAGTAAGAAAGGAGTTTGCTATCACAGGGACCACGTACAGATCCAGCCTGACAGCTACATTCTCCATAAATCAGCCAGCTCAATCAACAGTGATGCTAACGAACGAGACTTTGCAATGGACATTGAAATCCTTCCTCCAGAGCACATTCTGTACCCTAGCTACTTTCAGTACTTCAGCTAAGTGTTGTTCAACATAGGGTAGCACTGATTCATCAACTGAGGGAAGGCAGGAGATGGATAAACAGGAGGAAGTTCCTTTGCCTACGTCTGAACTGCTATTGTGAAATTTCAGTAGGTCTGGAGTTGAAACTGAGGACTCCCAAGATTACTCTCTCCTGAGTGCAAACCACTGTACCATCAACTCCGGTGGTTTATCCTGCTGGAGGGATAGAATATTCCCAATGATTGTGTTGGAGGAGTCTGGCACTTTGCATAAAAGACATAATTCTACCAGTAGAACTATATTAAAGCCATTCTGAGACAGCAGTCCTCAGATGTCTGACAGCAACTTTCCTGTGAATAAATTTGGTACCTTGGTTGATGCAGGGTATCTGATTTCATGCTTTTTTTTATGTTTTAATGTGGGGGATACAACTGAGTGGCTTGCAAGGCTATTTCAGAAGGCAGCAAAAAATAAACTACTGGAGGAACTCAGCAGTCAAGGATCTGCGGAACTGAAGGGCTGGACGATGTTTTGGGTCAAGTCTTTGCATCTTGTTTCTCCATTTCAGAAGGCAGTTAAGAGTCAATCATATTGTTGCAGGTCTGGAGTCACACATAGGTCAGACCGAGTAAGGATTACAGATTTCCTCCCCGAGGGAGATTTGCTGATAGCATCAAACCTGGGAATGTGGCAAGCAGCAAGGATGATGTCAATAACAATCAATAACAGCATGACATGGGCAGGCAGTAGAATTGACAGATAAATGGCAGATGGAATTTAATACTGTGTGAGGTGATACATTTTGGCTGAAGTGATGCATAGTTTTAAAAAGCAGAGTTGTAAGAAGTGTAGAAGAACAGAGAGACGGTGGGATGGTGGGGGTTTCAGGTGCATGATCTTTGAAGAATGTCGGACATACTGAGATAGTAGTTAGCAACAGAAGTACTGAGTATAACAGCAGGGGAGATGTACTGAATTTTTATAAAGTTCTAGTTAGCCTAGAACTTTAGCTCATTGATAAACAGATGAAAAGCTCAAAACAATTTATTTTAGTCAAAAGTAGTTTAGATACAGATCTTTGGGGTAACTTCTATTCAATGAAGCGGTGAAACCAGAGAAAATTCAAGATGCATTTGGTGAATTAAAATGGAGGATTCAGTTCATCAAGGGTAAAAAGCTTCTCATTTTTTTCCTCCTCCCTCATTCACGATGTAGCTTAGCACATTGTGAACACTTCTTTGACCTATCATTGGAATCAACTTTGATAATTTTAGATACTATTGATCAAGTTGTCAATTCCTTCCCATTGAGTATTGTTGGAAGGTCTCATGAGGTTTTGGATCTTATCAAATCTACTTGAAAACTAGAGAATTTTCTTCTTAGACAGTCCCTTGGAATTGATGACTTGCTTTCACTCCATTTTTGTGGGTGCTGAGGTGGCTGATGAAGCCAATGTGGAAACCACAGAGTCTTTCACAGATAATCACATGCAGATACAGCATGGAAACAGGCCCATCAGCCCACTGACTCCACTCCATCATCAACTATCCATTTATAGCAATCCTACATTATCCACATTTTTTTTTATTTTCCCCACATTCTCATCAACACTGCTTCGCTTCCCACCCCCACATTCTACTACTCACCTACACACTAGGGGCAATTTACAGTGGTCTATTAATCTACCAACCTGCACATCTTTGGGATGTGGGAGGAAATTGGGAGTACCCAGAGGAAAACGGTACAGTCACTGGGAGAACATGCAAACTTCATATGGACAACACCTGAACTTTGGACTGAACTTGAGTTGTTGGTGCTGTGAGGCAGTGGTTTTAATAGCTGAGGCACTTTGTTAGCATGTCTTAGCTGACAGAGTACATAGGTGTGTAGTTTGAGAGGTGGGGCACTTCTTTTGTTGTTTTCACAAGGTCTCTATCTATTCCTGATGCATGGGCTCACTGTTCTCAATACCATCCCTAATGCTTCTCCATTTGGAGTGAGCTAGACTTCCATGAGTCAGAAGGGATGTTATGTTTTTTCAAGGAGGCTTGGAGCACATCCTTGAATCTTTTCCTCTGTCTGCCTTTTAACTTCTTCCCGTGACTGAGTTCAGAACAGAGTGTATATTTCAAGAGTCTGGTGTCAGGCAAACTGAAGAATATAAATTCTAACACAATCTCCATTGTGAAAGGTCAAATCAAAATTGAGCCTGCTGAGTATCCCAAGGCACTGGAAAGATGTAACCAAGTTGGAAAGCTGCACTTTATTAAGACATAGAGTACATAGTGCAAATATAAATGGGCATACAGGGAATATTATATAACTGCCTACTGAAATTGTATAGGATTGGCTTGTATTCCCTTGAGCATGTGGTTATCTAATTAATGTATTTTTGATGCTCAAAGAATTTGATAGGATAGATAGAAACTATTTACCACGTTGTTCAAAATGTATTTATAGAGTACTTGCATAGAGTTTCTAAAGGTTATTTGGTTATTTTCTATCTTACAGGAATTCAAGTATATGTGTATGCGTTAGTATCCATGGTCTAGTCTGGACGATTCTGAATCTCTACTTCATCTCTGCACTAAGCATTTATTCATGGGGTTAAGCTCAATGGAAGGTAGAGAATATGGGGTTAGAGACCAGAGAGAAAAGTATTGGCCTGCTGTCAACTTGCAATCAAAGATGAGAGCAAGTGAGTTGACTTTTCACAGCTCTTTTCGTTACCCTGGAAACATTCACCCCGCACATGGGATAGAGCCGCAATTAGGCTGCAACTGCTGGGTGAGTGATCCGTGTGGCTTTGAAGAACAGAATAAGGGCTGTATTGAATCCATGCAAAAGGCCAACAAGACTGTATCAGAACAGTGACAACAACCCAGGGTGGCTCATTGAAAATTGTTTTATATATTAGTCCCTTCAAGTTTTCAAAATCTGGCGCCTTATTTTGTTAAGGATTAACACTGCACTTACAGACATCTCAAACTGGGACAGCTGCTGCCAAAATGGGATTTGGAAGAAAATGACTTTTTTTTTTACTTTAATCCCATCTTGGCAGCAGCTGTCCTGACTTGAGGCATCTTGTACACAGAAGAATATTTAGCATTCTTCTAATTCAACGTTCTTATGAAACGTAGCCACAAGAAACTCTGCAGATGCTGCATATATCTGGAGCAATACACAAAAAGTGCTGGAGGAACTCAGGTCAGGCAGCATCCATGGAGGGAAATAAACAGTCGACGTTTCAGGCCGAGACCCTTCATCAGGACTGGAAAGGAAGAGGGCAGAAGACAGAATAAGAAGGGAGGGGGAGGAGTACATGCAGGCGGGGGATAGGTGAGATCAGGTGATAGGCAAGTCCAGATGAGAGGGGGAAGGTAGTGGGTAGGGGGAGGGGTGAAGATGTAATAAGCTGAGAGGTGATAGGTAGAAGAGACCGAGGGCTGAAGGAGGAGGAATCTGGTAGGAGAGGGCAGTGGACCATGGAATAAAGGATGGAGGAGGAGAGGAGATGGGCAGGTCATCAAGGCGGGGGAAGGGAGACACAGGAATAAGGAAAGGCAAAGGAATGGGGGGTGGGTGGGTGCGGGTTACCGGAAATCGATGTTAAGGCCATCAGATTGGAGACTCCCAAGGTGAGGTATGAGGTGTTGTTCCTCCAACCTGCGCCTGGCCTCAACGTGGCAGTGGACGAGGCCACGGATAGACATGTCAGTGTGGGAATGGGATGTGGAATTGAAGTGGGTGGCCACCCAGAGGTCCTGGCTGTTGCAGCGGATGGAGCGAAGGTGGCCATGGAAACCCAATTTATATCTGCTTCATTAGGATCTGTACTCACCCCACTCCTGCGCGACGTCATAGCCACAACTGGAGACCACTGGTTAGTACGGGGATTGAACCTCTCAGCACTGCTTAGCTCTGTGGTATCATCTCTCCCTCCAACAGCATAAATCATGTCCTGGTAAACAGAACACCCCAGGTGTTTCCGGCGAGTTCCCATTGGTGCAATGGTATGCCATCGGTTTTCCTGCGGACTGTAGCGTTCAACTACAGGCAGAAAACAGAAGTCAACCTTGATCAGATCCTGTGGTATCATGAAGTCTTCCACTGATCTGTAATGTCCCTCTCTCCCTATAGCAATGCATCTCACATACTTTTCAAAATAGTTATAAATCCAAATGTTACTTTCCAGTGGACTGTGAATTGCAAACAATTTTTAATCAGTCCGAAAGGGGCTGTATTAACAACCTGGTCAGTTCCCAAGCCTATGTACATGGTACTCTGCACAAAGACATTATATGAGATTTCTAGCTTGTCAATTTTTATCTTCCCCTTTTTGTGCAAAAATGGCTCATTTCAGCTCAGTGTTTGTAGAACCTTCTATTCCATGGTGAAAAAAAAAGGACCTATAAAACAGTACAACAGAGGGTTAAGTCTCACCACTAGGGCAACTGAACAGCTGTCACCAACAGAAAAGTTTTCAATAACTAAGGTACTCACACAATATTTACAATCACTTTAATATTTAGTTTCTGGGTCTTTGATAAAGAAAATGCTTTTACAATGTTGCATTCTCAAAAGTTAATTCTGTTCCCATTCTGACTGTAAATTATACTGCACAGAGATATCAATTATCGAGTCACTGTTATAATAGTGTAACAGAATTCATCTTCCCACACAGAGTAAACGTACCAGTATTAAGGGGAGAGGTACCATCAGATCCACCAACAGCATAAAGAAATCCACCTAATACAGCAACTGCCACACCTAGCCGTCTGGTACTCATTGAAGCCACACGTGCCCACTTATTCTCTTTCGGGTCAAACCTAGAATGGAAATATTTTTGCCTTGATCACTTAATGCAGAACCACTGAAAACAAAGATCGAATTTCCAACCATCTGCACTGAAAGATCTCTTGCCATATTCTCAGTTGAATCAAATTGGTCAACTATGCATCGTTGAATTTAATTTTGATCTCGCATATTTAAAATCATGCAGACTAAGATAATTTGAGGAAGGCATAATTCAATGAAGACCAACTTAAGGGAGTTCCTTCAGATTTGATTAAGGCACTCCTGATTTTGTTAAAAATCCTCTTGCAGAGTGTCCTTCTAAGTCAATACTGATCTTAAAACCTGCAATAAATTCACAAATTCATGGAAAACTTGGACAGCTGGTGCACAAAAATAAAAACTAAAACTCCTTTATATTGGGACAAGCAACAACATGTATAAAGAGACTCAGTGAATTCAAAGTACCTGGTAATACTGAAATGAGAAACAGAAAATGCTGTAAATACTCAGCAGGTCAGGCAGCATCTATGGCAAGAGAAACACAGTCAGCATTTCTGGCTCATGACCTTCCTGTTCTAATGAAAGATCATTGACCTGAAATGTTGTTTGTGTTTCTCTCTCCACAGATTCCACCTGACCTGCTGAATGTTTCCAGCGATTTCTGTTCTTATTTCAGATTTCCAGCATCCGCAGCACTTTATTTCTTGATAGCTTTACTATTTACTGCCTATTTATCAGTGAGTCTGTACAAAATGCAACAGTTGCTGAGTACATAAAGTTGATTACACAAGCATTCTCTGGACTTAAGAAGAATGATTTCAAACTTTTTATTTATGTAGGCAGCCTGCTGAAGTGTACCAACTTGCTGCACTACAGTGTGATCACTGGGAGGATGTCAGCAAAGTTAAAGGGGGCCTTTCTGAGGAGGAAAAATAACTTGCAACTTAAAGGCAATTTAATCCACTCCTGCTCATAACCCTAAAAAGGATCAGTCATTAGAGCACAGCTACAGCTACATTCAATCGCAGAGTGATTAAGGCTGGGGGAAGCAGGGGAAGGAGGAATAGACAAAGGAAAACGATAAAAAGGGAAGGAATGCAAAAATTATTTATCAGAACTTGTTCATCTTAAATAAAGCAAAACATCAAGATGCATTACTGAAGTAATAGTTTTCTTATTTTGCACTTAAAATCATTAAGCTGGTTGTTTATAGAATATTTTGTTCACATCCACCGACCAGTGAAAGGATCTAGGATTTGAAAATAAATGGGAGAAAAATATACAGGCAAACACCACCACCTCCCCCCCTCCCCCCCAAAACACTAGCATCATGAGCAAGCATACTACCTATACCATGAGTGTACTCAAAAATATGAGCATTTCAAGTTTAAAATAAGTTTCCAATGTAGATTACCAACTTCCATTGAGGCAACAGACTGCCAGCGATGCATTACCTCAGATATAAGGCTATGATTCGAAGCTCCCCTCAAGATGTAGATTTGCAATGGTTGGGGAATTATATATAATGCTTCTGTAGCTTTACAAGCACTGTTTTAATATCTAACCAGTGAAGAAGCATTGAAGCATTGTAGAATTACCCGTGATGGAGAAACTTCTTGCTTCCACTTTGTCCCTTCACTAACAGCCTGTGTGAGAGCAGATCCCACAGAGAGGAATCACAAACACACACCTGTGCTCTACCACTCCATAAGGCGGCATGTTGACAGACCAACTTTGCTATGCCACTTACTGCACCACACAATTACTGCTATCAGATCACGTTAGGAAGAAACACTCCACAAGTTTACCTTTCCACAATGTTCAGACAAGAGACGCCATCCTGGCCACCTACAGCATACAGATACCCTCCCAAAACTGCCACGCCAACACTGGTCCGACATGTACTGGTGGGAGCCACGTCACTACTCCACTGGTTGGTCTTTGGATCATATCTAAAAGTTTAATTATTGAAAAATTAAAAAGATATGCCTAGTTTCAGAGCACTCGCAATAATAGAGTACACTGCGAGTGGAATTTGTGACCTTAAGATTTATTTCTCTTAAAATGTAAGCATTACAGAAAAAAAGCAAAGCAAAAGCTACATTAAAGGAATAATATTACTCCCAGGTCTTATCAAATAGTAGAACAGAAAAATAAAATTCAAGGATGATTTTCATTGACCAATACTTCTTGTCCCTTCGATTTTCTACATTAGATTTTTTTTATGTGCTTCTTTATACTTGAGCAAAAATTGTATGGGTAAACCACTGTGCTTCCTATATTGTCTCCACACACAGAGGTTAGTAATTATGCCTGAAATTGCATGGTCTTATCTGAAGAATGAATCCACATGTGGAGGCACGGAAAAGGACATGTACAAAATTCAATAATTCAACAAACATGTTGGTTTGTGTTTAAGGAAACAGAGATGCAGAAGTAGTTGAACAAAATGCAATTCTCAACTACATTACTAACACCAGTTGGGTGGAAATCCGATATACCATTTTAAGTCAGGTAAAAATAGCAAGAGATACAAAGACAAAAAGACAGACAGACCAGAAAGCAGGTATCATCCACTTTAAATTTTATCATAAAATGCCAATGATCAAAGTCCATTGAAAGTGGAATTTGGCTGGGAAAATGTTCTTGCAATGCAAATGTTTGAGAAACTAGAAATAGTTTTGACAGAGCCATTCCAGTTATTTTTAAAGTTTACATGATGTAGGTGGCCTTAGTAAGGTCAGCATTTATTGTCCATCCCTAAATGCACGCAAGGCATGCCAAGTTGCTTTCTTGAATTGCTATAACCTGCATCATGTTAGATGCCATATTTCCACACTAAAGGAAAAATAACACGTCCAAGTCAGGATGGCGTACGACTTGGAATGGAATTTGGTGGTGGTGTGACTCCCCTTCAATTGCTGTTCTTGTCATGGGGAGCAGAAGTTATGAGTTTGGATGATTCAGTCAAAGAAGCCTTTATGAGTAACTGCACAGCATTCTGTAGCTGGTACACAGCTAAGTTATTCTAGGAACATTTGGTGTGAATGTTTAAGTTGGTGAATGGAGCAATAATCAAGTTAACTGCTTTGTCTTTGATGTTGAGCTTTGAGCGAGCTACACTTCTTTGAGTTCTTGATTTTTGTTGGACCAAACATTCAATTACACTCCTGACTTGCACCTTGTAGGTGATGAAAAGGATCTGTGGACTCAGGCGTGGCATTTGCCACATGTTACAATAGCCACTGGGCTTCTCTCGTAGCTACAATAGTTATGTGGCTGTTCCAGTTAAGTTTCAGGTCAGTGGTGAACCCTAGGTCACTGATGGTAGGGGATTCATGCAATTAAGAGCCAGAAGTAATGAGGCTCCCTTGCTGGAAAAACAGTCATGACCTAGTTACTCATTGACTTATTCACTGATGCTCATTTTCGGTTCCTCTTCGACCATTTGGCTCCGATCCAGATTAACTATGGTCCATACGTAAACATTGTTGGTGGCGAGATTCTGAACAAAGGCAGCCTTTGGTTAGAGTGTAGGAAGGGTTGAGAAGATTGGTGGGAGGGAGAAAGTGCTAATGAGAGAATACTCTCTGCTGGCTAGAATTACACTTAGCAAAAAGGACAATGGTTGGGGTTGGCCATGATTTCAGCTGCTGTGTTTTATTGGAGGACTGTCTCAGGAACTGCCTTGAGCCCAATAACCTTCAAATCCCTCCTACTTGTGCGCATGCAAGTCGTTCTGTGTAAGTGAATCAGACAGCTGCGTGACTATCTGTGGATCAACAGTCTCTATTTTGTGCATCCACAGATGGTAATGCAGAGGACTTTGCTGATTTGACTGAGCTCAATGTACCTATTCAGTATTTTTTAAATCCAAACTGAATGTGGGTACTTAGCGGGGTTATTAACTTGATGTTAAAAGTTAATGTAAAATGTATGACCTTATATATATATATATATATATCAATCTAATCGACAGATTTATTTTGCAGGCGTATTCATTTATGAGAAAAAAAAATCCAGGAAGAAAAATAAGATGTATTCATAGAGTGTATAACCCCACACACACGAGATTGCACCTTACCTCTCTACGCTATTTAGATATGATGAGCCATCATGTCCACCCACTGCATAAAGGAGATCATCCAGCACACTGACCCCTACTCCACACCGCCGTTTGCTCATGGAAGCTACCATTCGCCATTCGTTGGTCTGAGGATCGTAGCGCTCAACGCTCGAAATTGCATCCCCACTGCACCAACCTCCAACTAAACAAGAGTTCACATGTGAAACCATTTGCCATATTATTCAATCATCCTCAGCATTAATTGCCCTAAAATCCATGACATTTTGTTGAAAGTGAAAGTAAACCAAGAATACCTTACTGTAACGCTCATGAAAGTCTCTCTCAAGCATAGGCAGGGAAGATGGAACAGTAACCAAACACTCATGAAAAGTCTGGGGAAGGCTGACAGCAATCACATCATAAAAATTGTTCAAGAAGATGAGTCTCATCTTTCGATTCTTCTCCCAAAAGGCTCAAACTGGCAAGACAGCCTTTACAACTTATGTCCAGGTTGGCCAGCAATATTTTATATATCAATACATTAAGACGAAAGTCAGGGATAGGCCATAAAACCCTTTGAACCTCCTCTGCCATTCAAAAAAATTATGGTTAATCTTCCCTGCTTGATCCTACTGTATATACTCATATTTCCTTAGAGTACATTCGAAGCTGATATTGATGGATTTTTAGACTCTGAGCACTCATAGGTCACTGAGGTAAAATATTTCACAACCTGTGTAAGGAAAATTCCATCTCAGCTCCAAATGGCCAGTTTTTTTACTCAATGTCCCCTCCAGCCAAAGTGAGCTATCATCTCTCAGATATTAATCCCTCTCAGAATTTTGTACATATTAACAAGATTTTCTCTCATAACTCCAGTGAGCTCTGAGCAATCTTACTTAATCTCCTTGTAGGACAATGCAGTTATCCCAAGAATCAATCTGGCAATTGATGTAGATCTGACTGTAAGGCAAGTACATTTTTTTTTAAGTAAGGAGGCCGAAGCTGGGTGCAGCAAAGCAAATGCAGGCACACCAAAGTCATGTACAATCACAACAAGACTTCCTTACTATTGTACTCCAATCATGTTGCAACAAAAGGTAAATATTCCATATGTCCTCCTGCTTTGATGTACTGCATCTGTCTCATGAACCAGCATACTAGTTTCTCACCACCGTATAAAAAGTTCTTCTTCCATTCTTTCTATCAAAGTACGTACTCTCACATTTTCCCATGTTTTATTTTGTTTGCCACCTTCTTGCGTACTAACTCAAACAGCCTAAGTTTTTCTGGCCTGCTGCGTCCTCCCATATGACTGCCCTTGCATAGCACCATATCATCATCATGCTAACATAAATTGCACTCTACCTTTTTTATCTAAGTCAGGTCCAGGACTTCTTTGTGCTGCTCCGCAATCAAATGTCTGCTAACTTGAAGTCAAACCTGTTTATTCTTGTTCTTAATCAATGCTATTATATTAACCCCAAGCCTATGAGCCTCTATGTTATGTGACAATCTTTTTGTGGCACTTCAAATGTCTTTTGAGAATAAGATTTACTTCCCAGTAGTTGCCCTGTGCCTATCCTGCTAGTTAAAGCCAATCAAATTACTTACATTAGATTTGTTAAGCACAATTTTTCTTCATAAAAATAAACATGCTTACTCTGTCTGGTCACATCATGATTTTTTAAGTGCCCTTGATCTTATAGGATGGATTTCAGTATCTTGCCACAAACAATATCTGGCTAATTTGTCTGGAGTTCCTTATTTTTTTCCTCTCCTTCCTTCTCCAAGTATACAGATTACATTTGCTTCCCTCCAACCTGCTGGTTTCAGAATCTAGGGAATTTAGTAAAATAATCACCAACTGTACCTGCCTCTTTCAGAACACTTTGATACAAGTTATTAGCTCCTAGAGATTTGTCCTGTTTTAGTCCCTTTAATTTCTCTTGAACTTTCTTTTTATTGATATTAATCATTTCAAGTTCCTTGTTATCATAAACCTTTGGTTCATCTTAATTTCTGCTACATTCCAATACCATTAACAAATCCGAGAACCTGCACGATGGCTCAAGTCACAAGTTATCCGTGATCTCTATTTTAGTGAACTCTTGATACAAGCTGATATTTTAATAACAGTTAAAAGATAATTATTTTTTTTAAACACAAGATCACATACCTGCAAATAAAACCTCACCACATCGGATAGGTTTACGAGGCCTTGTCCTTGGACCCTGCATTAGGGGCCGTTCTTGTGGTAACAGCAGATAATTTTTGGCTTCATCGACAAGGTCTCTGTGTGGAAAGCAGACAAGAAACAAAATAGTGATTTTCTCATATACAACATGGTGTTGTACATATAAAAGAACAATTGAAGTTAGCATAGAGGGAACATAAGCATTGCATCCTGTAGTGAATTATCAGCCTCAAAAGGCTGCCATGAGAAGATGCTGATCAGCATCCAACAGCTTCTCTCCAAACAGCCAGAAGAAGTTATTCTATATTAGCTATCACAGCAGCTTTGTCAAATACCCAGGAGCAAGTTACTGGTTCATCCATTTCAGCTGCAGCTGCTACAAAATAGGGTGTTCCAAATATCATGGAAAAATATTTTTAGAATATGCATTTACTATTTGTATGTAAAAACAAATGTAATGGGCAAAACTGATCAGTGTGGAATTGACTTAAGGCACTGCTATTGCTGCATGCATTCTAGAACAAAAAAAATCAGAAAAAAAAAATCGATCTCTCTAAACAAGTTCAATGTTTTTTAAGAAAGTGGATAATCTGCTGCTGTAATTTTACTGGGATATTCTCACAAGTACTGTGGAGCCCAGAGGAAATTATTAAACTATTTTTATTGTTTAGTTTACTTGACATTAAGCTCCAAATAACAACTATGAGCAAAAGGATGCCACTCCCTTCTTTTACACTATTAAGATCTTAAATTTTCTTCTGGAAACATACCATTTAGCATAATTGCAATAAAAAAAACTTTAGAAACTGCAAATTTATAGAATTTGAGCAATTGAAGCAAAGTGCAAGAATCAGAGTAAATAGTTCGAATCTTAAATCTACACAAATGGAAAGCCAGTAATGTGCCAATTTCTTTTAGTCAATGTAGCATCCAATGAAAACACAGCTTTCAATATTAAATAAATCACAAATCTTAATACAGGTTACGAGACTACTTTAATGAAAAATCACCATGTGTAGATGCAGCATCCATTGAAGAGTCAGTGAAAATAAAGTGTAGATGGGCAAAAAGGACAGCATGGATATGGTGGGACAAAGGGCCATTTCTGTGCTGTGTGACTCTAAACCAAACTGTGGACGGTTTTGAGCTTGTACAATTTCAAAAGAAAGGCTATTTTTTCCCCTTGTGCAAGACTTAAGGAGAAATGTGGTTAGAAGTTGTCAATGCACTCAGTAAAAAAAAAGTATCTAACTTTATATTAAGACCTGCACAAAACTTGCTCTCTCAAAATGACATGCTCCCGGTTATATTTTATCCATTACACTTCAGTATATTGCTTGACATTGTGTGCAATATCAAGTTTGCTACTGCTATCCTTGATAAATGTCACTGTAATGAAAGGGAGGTTATTATTAGGTGTACTGGATGAGTGGCCAAGAAATTTATTTATAGACAATGAATTAAATTTTAGCATTAATATTTTATAGCTGGAAGCCCATACAAAAGTCAGGAACTATAGTTAAAAACCTTGAAATACTAAAATTTAATAATCTGATTTAAAACGTGTTGACTTGTTCTGATTTCACTGTCTATATAAACCAACTCAGTCAGGGTCAACTTTGAATCCCATTGATGTACTGTGCTCCCCACGGGACAAGATATTAAGTTCTGACAAGCAATAGGAACATGTGTGAACTAAATAATTCTTTCAACACAGCTTGTTCTTAGTACCACTGTTTGTGCAAGAGACTATTTTAACTAGCAGTTTGCCCACTTAGATTCTATATTTCACTCACTGAAATGTTTGTAATATTTATTCAAACAGAATAGTACACATTACTAATGGTCACCCTTAAAATTCTTTTAGGTCCTTGTGCATAAGGATAGGCAGGAGATGAGCTCTCAAGCTGCCACTCAGGAGAGTTGCATTAGCAATGCAGCTCAAAATGTTCAGCTTTTTGTTTCCTCTTTTTATTTCTCCTCTCCTACATCTTACATTTCAAACAGCTGAGTTGAAATGTGAACTCGCATACAAACCTATTATTTATCAAATGAAAGCACCATTTGGTTTGTTACTGCCAAGGACTCAAAAAATTCCTCAACCAGAACGTGAGTTCTATTTCAAAGCTATAATTAGCAGGTATGTGACTGGGGTCTGACTCCCACCTGCTTTAGATGTTTCTGTCCTTTATAGTACAACTCCCACAGGAAAACACAGCTGTGTGTTGCTTGCACTCATGCTTTCTACTACAGATTTTTATTAAGAAAACAATTTAAACCTTCAAGCAAATCTTTGTCAACTTGTGAACTCAGAATAGAAATTTATAAGGAATTGCATATATTAAACTGAGGGCTAACAAACTGGATATTCAAACATGACCGTAACTGTTCACAAAATGTACAGTAATTGTGGAAACCTGATTTATAATGTTAATGGTCACATGCAGGCAAACAGAGAAGAAACAATACCTGCATTCTTCATCACTCTTTATGAGGGGGTCAGATCCGACAGTTCCCACTAGAAACTTGGGGCTGAGCAATGGCAGGCGAACATGTTGTAATACCTGGAGTGAGGAAAATTAATTGAAGAGGAATGATTGCACTGTACTTTCCTTCATTTGAAGGAAAATTTTAATCCTTGTTTAGATCAGTGTTAAGACAAATATGCTTATTGAAACATATTTCTTCCAGATTGCAACTTCCCACCACAACAATTTATATTACAAATCAGAACACGGGGTCTCGAGTTTGCTGACCCTGCGTAGGCCATGAAGACGATTCACCCATGCAACAAGACCAACTACCTTTAAGTTTTCAAATTAAATACAAAGTTACAGCTGTTAAAATCAACTTTCCTGATATATAATTTCATGCCCCAGTTATTTTGAAGAGGTGGATTGCATGAAGGAAGATTAATATAATAGAAGTGTCATTTCAAGAAGACTGTGACAGAAATTTATTAGTTGAATTGCTCATTTGGAGATAGCAGAAATATTGAGATGTCTGTGGCCAGGATGTTTTAAACCTGAAAACAATGCACAAAGTGATTCTGTATTTAGTGATATCTCAGTTAAAAAGCTTTCAGGCAAGACAGACCTGCAGAATGAACACATTTAACTCAAACTTTACATGATGTTTAAGGGGTCAGCGAGTAGTTTTGTACCTTTAGTTATAAAATTTGACAAAGCCTCATACCCCAGGGTGTCATGAGGGATCAGAGGATTTTTAATAGGCAAAACTCATTTGCCAACCTCTCAGAATGTTGATGAACCCACAACTTCTCCCATTCAAACACCTTTGTGGCTTAATGGTGGAATATCAAGCAGAATAAAGGCCTTTACTTGACAATGGACTAATTCAGTGACCCCAGGGGTCAGAAGCAATCCAGTCAACCTGATTGTCACAAGTAGACAAGGTGGTAAAGGCAGCGTATGTGTCACAGGTACACTGGGTGGTGAAGGTGGTTTTTGGGATTTTGGTCTTCATCAGCAAGGACACTGAGTATAGGAGTTGGAATGTTATGTTGCAGCCGTACAAGGCATTGGAGAGACTGCACTTGAACTATTGTGTACCGTTTTGATTACCTTGTTATAGGAAAGACATCATTAAGCTGGAACTAGTGCAAAGAAGATCTACAAGAACGTTGCCAGGAATTGAGGGTCTATCTTATAGGAGAGGTTGGGCAGGCAAGGACTTCATTCCTTGAAGCACAGGAGACTGAGGGGTGACCTTTGAGATGTATATACAATCATGAGGGGCATAGATAAGGTGAATGTTCACAGTCTTTTTCCCAGGGAAAGGGTCAAAAACTAGAGGACCTAGGTTTAACATAACATGGATATGTTCAGGTCAAATTCAGGAATTACAGTGTTAGGGGAAGTGTGGGTTCATCTACCTGTAACATTTAGACTACTCAACAAATATGTTCATCTGGGTTCTTTTAACAACTGACTTAAATGGCCAGAACACTTCCCACCATGAATTCCAATTATGGTCTCAATAAAAGTTGCAATTTTTCATATAATATGGCTTCGCTTGTACGTCAATCAAGTGAACATAGCTAAATTGCAGCCAGTAAGAATTTGGTCTTTCTATTCAGTTCCATTGATCACTATTTAAGTAACAACCACATAAAGTATGCCCCACCTGAGGAATAAGCTAATCTGTTTTAATCTTTCATAATGTCATGATGAAACTACATGCTCAGTTACAAAACAAAGTTTGATATTGGCAACAAAATCTCTTTCACTCAAGGCCTGACAGAGATAAGAAACTAAGCAATGCAGCAAGGTGCAAGTATGCCAAGAGGCTGTTTCATGTGGCTGTGAAGTCTAAAACCAATGGCAAAAGTCTCAGGATAAGAGGTCAGCTAATTAAGACTGGGAGGGTTGCAAATTCTCCAACTAAGAGGGCATTAGGTGGATAGTCAGAGCGTATTCAACATCCTGTGGTTGGGAAGATTCTTATGTAACAAAATTGAGAAATGTGCAATAGGACAGGAAAGTGGAGCTTCTGCATGTTCAGCCATGAGCTTACTAAATGGCAATTCTGTCTCAAGGAATGCTAGAACCTACATTTATTCCTATTTCATATTCTTAAATATGCAAAACAATTCAGTTAATTTCTAATTGAAAGTTTATTTTGAAAAGGAACTAAATCAACTTAAAATTTTGAAAGCAGTCACAATTACATGTCTAAGTGACAAATGGAATTTAGAACACCCAAATCACATTGTACAAAATGTCTGATTTATTTCTTAGTGGGGTTAATGGAGCAAGCTAATCATTAAAACAGACAAAAATCAAGGACAAACAGGTGGTGCAGGTTGATGCTGATGTACATTAAACACAGGATGTGTGCAAATTCTGATCTTTTACCAGGTCAATTCCTATTTCAGGCTGCAATCATAGAAACTTCGAGCACATAAGGGAGTCAATTGCACATAATGCCTGGGTTAGCAATGTTAGAGTGAAGAAACATGTGGGTGTTACACTTTGAAGACAAAACACTACTAATTCCAGTTGCCATTTTCAGATGTCTGGAGAGCAATTATTAAAGGAGTTACTGCTTTGCTGCAGGTTTGGAAGCAAGTTATTTATTCCACTCCTAATCAGAATAGTGCACAGTTTAGGAATTCATGGTTTTAAAAAAGTTTGCTTTGCTCTTGAAGAAATTAGCTGGATTAAAAGCCCAAATAATGGCATCTGATATTCTTCACTTAACACTTCATTTGCATTTAGGGCCAAGGAATGCAAGAACACAAGTAAATTGGAGCAGGAACAGGCCACCTGACCCCTCAGGCTTGCCCCAACAGTCAATATGATTAAGGTTGATCAACCCCAGGCCTCAACTTCTCCTCTGTGCCTGTTCCCCACAGTCCTGAATTCCCTGATATTTCAAAAAGTACCTACCTTCTCTTTAAATACTCCTAACAATCTAGCCTACACAATCCTCCTAGGTAAATTCCAGAGATTCATCATCCTCTGCATACATTAGTTTTAAATGACCACCCTCTTATCTTGTAACTATGTCCCCTTGTTCAAGATTCTCCCAGTGGTGAAAACACCTCAACATCTACCCCGTCATGTCCCCTTAAGAATCTAATACATTCCAATCATTCTTCTAAATAAAACATACAGACCCAAGGTCTACCTTGTTATGACCTCGCAGCTAGTTGTCTACCTGCAATGCACTCTCTCTGTAATTGTAAACACTATATTCTTGTTGGCCATAAAGGAATTAAAATCTGCACAACATCTAACTGGATGAGCATAGGACAGTGGAAGCAGACAAACCAACTGTCTTTGTTCTTTCCATGTGGTCGAAGGAATGGAGGCTACCATTTTGTGAGACTGTTCTTGTGGTCACAATGAGGTCCCTGCTAGTGGTCTGCTAAACCTGAGATCATTTCAAAATAAGCTATGTTTATTTGGTTGGGTAGAAATGGCAGGCTTGTGGAAAGAACAGCCTGTCTGTCACCTGAAGTAATCCAAACCCAGCATTTGGCTGACCTGGCTAAACTGGTCTGTCTCAGGGAGAACAAAGAAAGATACATGAAGCACAAGTCTAGTGGAAGAGCAATAAAGTAGTATTGCTTGTAGCGTTGTGCCGGATCCAATGAGAAGCTAACACAGGCTAGCCAGACAAGCCTGAGCCAATGAAATTGAAACACCACACTTCGGTCTGATAAGAAAGAGGATAAGAATGGAGGATTTCGGGAGTAGAAGCAGCGAAAACTCTGGAGACCAACCATCAAGGAAGTGGATGACCCCACGTCGGAAACGTAGAGATTACATCGGGATCCAGAGGAACGCCTGGCCAGCGTAAAGTCCTTTTCCTGGATATTACCTTTTCTATTCTTTGACTGCTGAGGGAGGGTCAGAGAAACCTATTGGGTGTGCGCACATATATTTAGTTTTGTAATGACATGCATGTTTGTTTTTAACTGAACCAATAAAGGTAATTGTCATTTAATACAGATTCTCTTTGTGCCTAATCAATTATTGTTGTTGAGAGTGAATACCTGCAACATTTTGCATTCTGTCATTGTTTTACCTTGTACTATCTCAATGCACTGTTGTAATGAATTAGTCTGTATCAACGGTATGCAAGACGAGTTTTTCATTGTACCTCGGTACACGTGACAATAATAAACCTATTTACCAATTTATTAAATATGGGGACAAAAATATTATGCACAGTACTTCAAGTGTGGCCTCACCAATACCCTGTAAATTCTGCACATTTCCCTATTTTACAGCTCCCATCCCCCTGAAATGAAAGGCCAATATGCCATTTGCCTAACTATTTGTGATTCATGCACATTAACACCTAGATCCCTCTGCACTGCACTGATTTCTAATTTTTCTCCATTTGGATAATAGTTTGCCCTTTGATTCCTCTTACTAAAGTGCATGAGCTCAATTTCCCACTTTAAACTACATTTGCCAATTTTTCATCCACTCAGTTATCTGCAGTTAATTCTCATTTGTCAAACCAGTGAAGATTTCCAAGGATATTAAGTAATTTCATAAAACTTTACAGTGTGAAATAAATGAGAAGAGACATTTGTGGTTTATTTATGTTTATACATAAGGGCAGTGCTGTTGTAGGCCATTTCACCAACACATAGGTATCTCTGTGCAACCCAAGACTACTTTCCATACTAACAACAACTCCACCAAACTTTGTGTCATTCACAAACTTACTGATTGCACCTCCAACATCCACATCCAAATCCTTCAAAGAGCAAAGGTCCAAGCACAGATACTTGTGGGACACCACTAGTCACTGGCATATAATTGAAAAAAAACCTCTACATCACCCTCTGTCTCCTATTACCAAGCAAATTTTGGATCCAGTTTACTAACTTGCCCTGCATCCCAAGAGTCCTAACCTTTTCAACAGTCTCCCATGTGGGACCCGGTTAAAGGCCTTACTAAAGTCCATATATAAATCACATCTACCCTCACCATTTTGTTACCTCTTCAAGCAATCAGTCAAACTGGTCAGACAGGATCTGCCTTTGACAAAGCCATGTTGGCTGTCTCTGATTAGCCCATGTCTTTCCAAGAGATCATTAATCCTCTCCTTCAGAATTTTTCCCTGTACCTTCCCCACCAGAGATGTTAGGCTCACAGGTCTACAGTTACCAGGCTTTTCCTTGTTGCCTTTCTTGAAAAGCAGCACCACATTTGATGTCCTCCAGTCATATAGTACCTCATTTACATCTCACGAAGACTTAAATATCTTAGCCAGAGCCCCAGTAATCTCTTCCCTTGCCTCCCATAACATCCTGAGATAAATCCCATCAGGTCCTGGGGAGTTATCCATGTTTAAGCACGCCAAGGCATCTAATACGTCCTCTTCATTTATGGAGACCTGATTATAGATGCTAGTGACTTGCAAACAACAGATGTTAAATAAACATGCCAAGGTTTTAAAACTCAGCATTCCAAGATGCAAGAGTTCAGATTTTCACTTGAACACTGTCTCACCTGGGGAAGCTGTGGACGTCTCTCCTGAATACTGTATTTAACCCAGGCCATAACTGCATTAAAAACTTGCTCTTCACTCCGCACATTCAGCTCATCACTGGAAATGATATCAATCAGCTGATTGGCTGGTAACAGCATGAACTCCTCACTCTCCATCACCTGAAAGTGACAGAAAAAAAATATTTTAAGAAATAATTAAACAACGTACAGAACAGCATTTCAAAAGGAAATTTTCATTGATCATCAAATATCTTTACTTTCAAGCTGTTGGCTGTCTGGAACATTAACAACTCGTGCTTTAAATTCCCCATGTTGATAGGTTCAAGTTCAAGTTTATTGTTGTAGGCACACGTACACAAGGGATAAATGCCATGAAAATTAGCTTTTTGCAGCAGCAACACAGTACATTACAAGACAAGGACAAACATAAGTTAACATAGACTTTAATTAACATAAAAGGAACATAGCAATTGTGCCATTAAATGAATCAGGAGTTTCTAACGTTATCTCCAGTCATGTTTTTCTCTGGTCTCTTCCATTTCCTCATATCCTTTGAGGCCAACTTCCTGCTTCTGGGTAAGAACAAAAGTGCTGAAATATTCAGCACGTCAGGCAACATCTATGGAACATGAAACACATAATGTTTCAGGTTAACAACATTTCATTAGAACTCCAATGAGAGTTAATTGCTTCTCTCTTCACAGTTGCTGGCAGACCTGCTAGGTATTCTCAGCATTTTCTATCTTATTTTTCAGTATTGCTCTCACAGATTCCTGCTTTGTCCAACTGTATTCCCACTAAAATGTTAACTCAGCTTCTCTTAGCACTTCTTGTCAGCTGGCTGTTGATGGCCAATTCCCACACCCCCCACCCCACCCTCGGGCTCTCTCTCTCTCTGCTGTCAGCACTTGACCTCCATTCTTTCAAAGTATTACCCCGTTGTCATTATCTCTTTCCACTCCAAAGTTCATTAATTTTGTTGCTGCCTCTCTTATCCTGTGTGAAATCAGGTAAATTTGAGAGTAAAAGAAGCCAGCCAACACCTCTGAAAACATTATTCAAACTCCAAGTTGAGAATATATGTTATACACTTACAGAAAGTGGTTCCTACACATCCACAAGTTTCAGATGAGTACTTTACATCTTACAAAATGGCCTCCAAGGAACATTATCCTCACTTTCAACCTACACTGCTTCTCAAACAAAAAAAAATCAAGTAACGGCTATGCCTCCCTCCAAATCGGCCCCGCTCTGGACATTTCCATCCAATAAAATTTCTCAAGGGGCTCCAATTGGTAGTCTTCATATAAAACTACAGGAAGTGCCAGAAAGCTGCTTGATTGTTAAATAGTCCTGATATGTTCCACTATTTTTAGGGTACTATATACATTGCTTTTATTGAGAATCACAACTGAGCTAGATTCTAGCCAACAAGTAATGCTGGAAAATCATCAACAACTGAATTCGCCTGTTAGATTTTGTTTTCCCTCAATGGCTCAGGTAGTAAATTTGCTGATACATGGCTTAGAAGCATATCTAAAAACAGAAGGATTGAATCATGGAACCAAAGGGCAGTGGTCAGAATCAGGTTCATTATCACTGACATATGTTGTGAAATTTGTTGTTTTGCAGCAGCAGTACAGTGCAAGACATAAAAATTACTATAAGTTACCAAAAATTATATAAAGTAGTGCAAGAGGAAATAATGAGGTAGTGTTCATGGACCGTTCAGAAATCTGATGGTGGAGGGGAAAAAGCTGTTCCTGAAATGTTGAGTGCAGGTCTTCAGCCTCCTGTGCCTCCTCCCTGATGGTAGTAATGAGAAGAGGGCATGTCTCAGATGGCAAGGACCCTTGATGATGGATGCTGCCTTCTTGAGGCACTGTCTCTTGAAGATGGTGGGGAGGGTTGTGCCCATGATGGAGCTGGCCAAGTCTACAACCCTCTGCAGCCTCTTTCAATCCTGCATGTTGGAGCCTCCATACCAAGTGGTGATGCAACCAGTCAGAAAGCTCTCCACCGTACATCTGTAGAAATTTGCAAGAGTCTTTGGTGACATACCAAATCTCCTTAAACTCCTAATGAAGTAGAGCCACTGGCGTGCCTTCTTCGTGATTGCATCAATGTGTTGGGCCCAGGATAGATCCTCTGAGATGTTGACACCCAGGAACTTGAAGCTGCTCACCCTTTCCACCACTGACCCCTCAAATAAGGACTGTGTGTCTTCCGACTTCCCCTTCCTGAAGTCCACAATCAATTCCTTGGTCTTACTGATGTTGAGTGTGAGATTGTTGCTGTGGTGTCCTGATTAGTCAAATTGCCCTGTGATGTACCACATACTTCTATTATCATCCTTTAAACCATTGTGTGAAGGCTTCTTGCAGATGCAACAAACAATAATTATTTGTAAATGCATGAATGATTAGACACTGATTTGATAGATTTAACATATAGAACAAACCATACATCATTAAGTGGCTGGGCATGCAACATACTTCCAGGACTCACTAAGTTAACTGCCATATCACCACCAGGAGACCACCAATCAAAACTTACAATGGGCAATAATTTCATATTCTCTCCTTCCCTGCAGAGAAGTAGCTAGTTTGTTTTCAAGATTTGAAAACAAGAATTGAATTTTTGAAGTTTAGTGCAGAAAGAAAAGTGAAGTGATACATTTTGCTTGAAACAATCCAGAAAAGTAATTAAACTAAATTAGAGTGGGTATAAGAAGAGAGACTGGTGAAAGAACTTTTTTTTAAATTGCAATGAATTGTTATGATTTGAAACAGTGCTGGAAAGTGTACTGGAGGCACATTCAAGAAGTACTTTCATAGAAAACTGGATACCTCGAAAGAAAAAAAATCTGCAGACTACAGGGAGGAAGAGAATTAAACTGCACAGGCACCAAGGGTGTACTAGCTTCTTCCTAAACCACAAATTCAAATTTAATTTTGCCAAGATAGCTTTTAGCTTTAACTACTTCGAGTGTTATAATGGTCTTTTTAATAAATATTAAAGATAGCATTACAGATGAACACATCACCAACTCATTCAGTACATCAGTACAACCCCAAAACATGACAATAATATTAGCTGATCTACCAAGTGCTTAGATAGGGTCTAGTTTGCTCACCATTACTCATCTTGAATCAAGTAAGACTCAGACCAATTTCTTCTGTAAAGGACATTGTGAACTAGATGGGTGTTTATACCATTCCATGAATGAGAACCAGCTTTTATACTCCAGTTTATTTTTTGCTTTAATTTAAGCTTTCCCACTGCTGTGAAGCAATTCAAACTCATTTCTCTGGGTATTAGTTGAGTAACTTAACTATTATGCTACCGTACCCCTAGGTTAGAAAGCGTCAACCAAGATAACAGCAGCCTTCCTATGCAGGGCAGAGGGAAGAGCTTCCTATCACAAGCGGCAACCACCATTGTAAATGCCAAGAAGGAAACAGTATACAGTATAACAGTCATAGTCAAAGACCCAACCCAGATATTCTCTCTCTTGCCCCCTCCCATAGGGCAGAAGATACAAAAGCCTGAAAGCACATACCACCAGGCTCAAGGACAGCTTCTATCCCGTTGTTATCAGACTATTGAACGATCAACTATTACAATAAGGATGGACTCTTTACCTCACAATCTACCTCGTCATGGCCCTTGCACTGTATTGTCTGCCTACACTGCACTTTCTCTGTAACTGTAACACCTTATTCTGCATTCTGTTATTGTTTTCCCTTGTACTACCTCAATGCATTGATGTGATGAAATGATCGGCATGGATGGCATGCAAAACAAAGTTCTGCCACTGTACCTCAGTACATGTGACAATAATAAACCAATTTACCAATTGTCCAATAAAGTATCAATCCTCAACATTTTTTTTAATAGCTCATACACAATGAATTTTCTCTTTATTAAGGCACTGAAAGGCTCTAATTGACATTGACTGGTTGATCTTGCAAGCAAACTCTCACCACTTCCTGAAAATATTCCAGACCCGATAAATAGATGCACTTCCTGACCTTGTTTTCAAATGCAAATTAAACTCCAAAATCTAACTGGTACTTCAGAAATTGTGCATGTCCATTTCAGTGTTGGCATTTCTCATTACATACCCCTTTGGAATCTGTCATGGACAACACACTGGAAAAAGTTACAGAATAATTTTGCAGATCCAGCTATCGTCATCAGCAAATGGAAAGCCAATAATTCTTTACTTTACAAAAAGGCTCTAAGAATTGCTGCAACTCAAAAAAAAAGACCCAAACTGAAATGTCAAAGCAAAGAATAAATAGTATTTACAGAAGTCATTTCAAAGAATTTTCACAGATTAAATGAATTTTAAGGATTTTTTTTCTGGTTTAGAACATAAATTACATTGCCAACAAAGATTAAGAGCTGGGGTTTAATTGTGGAATGAGTCCTCCTAAGCTTTGACAACCAGTGAGCAACTATGTAATGTGGCAATGATACCCTTATTTTGGGGATGGACTACTAGATTGTGCATGAAGAATGCATAGTGTCATTGTACTAGAAAGGATCAGCCAGATAGATACTAACACACAAATTAGGAGCAGGAGTAAACCACTCAGCTCCTTGAGCCTCCTCCACCATGCAATAAGATCATGGCTAACCCAAATGAAAACTTAACCCTGTATTCCCGGCTACATGCAGTAACCTATCATTCTGCAACCTATTGAGAATCAACCTACTTCTCCCTTTAAAAACAGTCAAAGATTATGCTTCAACCACCCTTTTGGGGAAGAGAGTTACAAAGACTCCTGATGCTCAGAAAAAAAAATGTCTGGTCTGCCTTAAATTGGTGACCCTTTGTAAACAATGGCCCCGGTTCAAGATTCTCCCACAAGAAGAAACCTATTAAGTCCCCTCAGAATCTTCTATGTTTTAGTCAAGTCTACTCTCACTCTTCGAAACACCAACAGATACAGCCTGAAACTGTTCAACCTTTCCTCATAAATCAACCAGCGCATCCTAGGTATTAGTCTTGTAAACATTCTCTGAAGTGCTTCCAATGCATTGACTTAAGTAAAGATGTTAACTTAAACTGTATCCAGTACTCAAGATGTGGTCTCACGAATGCCCTGTATAACTAAACCTCTCTAGAGTCATCGAGTTATATAGCACAGAAGTAGGCCCTTTAACCCAACTTGTCCATGCCAACCAAGTTGCTTACATGAACTAGTCCCATCTGCCTACGTTTGACCCATGCTCCTCTAAACTTTTCCTATCCATGTACCTGTCTAAATGTCTTTTATATGTTGTTATTATACCTGCCTCTACCTGTGGCAGCTTGTTCCATATACCCACCAGCCTCTGTGTGGAAAAAGTTGCCTGTCAGATCCCTTTTAAATCTTCCCCTTGTCACCTTAAACCTACGTCCTCTAGTTTTTATTGTCTGCTGCCCTGGGAAAAAAGACTGTGATCATTCACCCTATCTATGCCCTTCATGATTCTATAAACATCTAATGTCACCTCTCAGCCTACCTAGCAGGGAAAAAAAATCCTGCCCAGGAAAAAAAGCTTTTCCACACAAAGGGTGGTCGTTATATGGAGTGAGCTGCCAGAGGCACTTAAAAGGCCTTTGGACAGGTACTTAGATAGGAAAGGAATACAGGGATATGGACCTAATGTGGAGAAATGGGATTAGTGAAGGTAGGTATCACAATTGTCATGGATGAGTTGGGTCCATTTCTGTGATGTACAGCTCTATAACTCTGTGACTACAGATCTTTACCTACTCAGTTGACCTATCTATATCTCTTTGTAGCCTCCTTATGTTCTCTTCACAACCTGCATTCCAACCTATGTTTCTGTCATCAGCAAATCTGGCAACCTCATCTTTGGTTCCTCACTCAAATCATTGATATAGATTCTTAAAGGTTGAGGATCCAGTACTGATCCCTGTTACGCAACTCTCATCACATCTTGCCAAGCAGAGAAACAACATTTATGCCTACTTTGTTTCTGATGAGCTAGCCAGTCCTCTCTCCATATTACCCCCTACACAAACCTTTGATGTAGCACCTTATTAAATGGCTTCTGGAAATCCAAATACGGTATATTGATTGCTTCCCTTTATCCACAACGTTACTTCTTCAAAGAACTCCAACAAATTGGTCAAACATGATTTCCCTTTCATTAAGTGACATGGACTTTGCCTGATTACCTGGATTTTTTTTCTAAGTGTGCTGCTATAATGTCTTTAATAATAGCTTCTAACATTTTCCCTATGACATACATCAAGCTAACTAGCCTGCAGTTTCTAGCTTTCCCCACACTGAAATGGAGTTACATTTGCTATCTAATGGAACCTCCCGATTCTAGCAAATTTTGGAAAATTAAATCCAACATATCAACTGTCTCATTGGCAATTTCCTTTAAGGCCTTAAGATGAAGTCAATCAGGGTCCAGAGACATGTCAGGCCATAGCTCCAACAATTTACTCAGTACCACTTCCTGAATAATACAATTTTCCTGAGTTCTCACCACCTTGAATGCATTTATCCAGTTATAGTATAAAAACTAGCATAAAGCATCAAATCAGCAGCTTTCAAAAAAAAAAGAATGAATACTTCCAAATCACACCAAGAGCCTGTGTGATACCCAAGCCGACTCATTACCGAAGGCGTCATTTTAGGATCCTAAGAAATGCAAGTTCTACATATCAGCAGCAGTAATAACATTTAAGTCTTAATGAAAACAAACAGCAGACCTCAAAATACCCAAACACTGGGTCTGAGCCAACTCCAAATTGAAAGCTGACCTTTCCAAAAAGAGTTATCTGCAAGCAACTATTCATTTCTCTACATAAACCCTACCAACCTTTATCTGCAACATGTACTGAAATCAGACGACAAAATGCGAGAAATGAACAGCATCCTATAATCAGCAGCAAATTAAACAAAAATGGATTAACATATCATCCTGTTCAGAATTCAAAGGTTAAAATAAATTATATATTGCAATGATCAGTCATGAGGCTTGAAATACAGAAAAGTACCAAGATGGCCCCTTTGTAACCCATTAGAAATACTATCACCAAGAGGAAGATTGCTCAGTGTTTAACCTTGAATCAATGGTATTGTCATGAAGGCTTGTGTTGCCTTTTCTTAGGGATAGATAAACCACTTTCAAAAAGATTCCACAATAGATGATTGGTCCATGTAGTCTTATTTCAACCACAGCAATTGAGATGGGGGATAAAAATGCTAATATTTATTCCATGGAGATATTCTTGCTCATCCTTGACTTACCCACAAACCATTTGCTTTTTCCGCTTTCCAGTGGCTTCTAATGGAGAAAGTAACAATGTATATTCCTCAAGAAACTTTAATCTTGACTTGCATGTAAAGAATGGCCATTTGAGCAAGACACCATTGGCCTGCCACCACTTGTGAAGCCATGATTCAGGATAGGAAGGGGAGAAACAAAATTAACATGTATTGCATGAACAGGTTATGTAAAAAGACAAGAGGATAGTAATCTTTTCTCAAGGCCTAAACTTGTACACAAAATATTTCATTCACCAGCTGCTTTTAGTGCAGCAGGCATGGTAATGTAGCGGTTAGCGTTACGCTCTACAGCACCAGCGACCCGGGTTCAATTCCCACCACTGTCTGTAAGGAGCTTGTACGTTCTCACTGTGTCTGTATGGGTTTCCTTCGGGTGCTCTGGTTTCCTCCCACATTCCAAAGATATACGGGTTAAGAAGTTGTGGGCATGCTATGTTGGCGCCAGAAGCATAGTGACACTTGCGGGCTGCCCCCAGAACTCTACGCAAAAGATGCATTTCACTGTGTGTTTCGATGTACATGTGACTAATAAAGTAATCTTATCTTATCATGCAAAATACAAGTAAGATACACATTTCTACCGAGTCTTTTATATAATGGAAAGCAGTGAAATACAATAGAATTTAGTGGATTACAATGATTTCCAATGCCTCTCCATTTCCTACTCACAATGACATTTTCTTAGTAAAGAAAGTCAAACATTCTGCAACATAGTTTATGCCAAAGAGATTTGCTCTTGCTACTCAAAGGCTACCCAAGTAGTCTAGGATAACCCAACCTTCAATTTCCCTTCCCCAATCAGAAACTGCATGGCTTTTGCTCATCACTGCCTTAAAATAACAAATTAAATCAGAGGGAATACCCACTTGTGGGAACTCAATTTGAAATCACAGATACATGCCTATACTCTATTTTGGTCAAAACATGTCAAAACCAGTACACTATGTTAACAAGTTGAGGTACAAACTATACAATGGCAGACTGGTGCATCAGCATGTGGTGTGACAAAGATGATGGCATGGACTGGATCAATATTCTTAAGTTTCCAGCCACACTGTTGTGTAGAGGTTTCCACCACTGTGAAAAAGAACACTAGCAGAAATTTCCAAGAGGTACACAAGAGATCCATTCATAAACATTCATAGAATGGAAATAAATTGCTTTTACCTTCTCTTTCATACAACTAGAGGCCAACGTAAATGTTCCCTCTCTTTAAAGGCAATTTATAAGAATGGGGAGAAATGCAGAATTGTTGTTGTTCCACCATTTACTGTGACATAGATCAATAAGCTTTGATGCCAAAAAGAACATAACAACATAAAACAGTACAGCACAGTAACAGGTCCTTCGATCCTCCATGCCTGTGCCGATCATGATGCCAATTTAAACTAATCCATCTGCTTGCACATGGCCTATTATCCCTCCATTCCCTGCATGTTCAGGTGCCTATCTAAAATGCCTCTAAAGTGTTTTGATCATAACTGTTTCTACCACTTCCACTGGTAGCACATTGCAGGCACCCAGCACTCTGTGTAAAAAAAACTTGCCTCGTAAATAGCTTTTAAGCTTTCCCCTTAAAGCTCTGCCCTCTAGTATTTGACATTTCTACTCTGGCAAAAAGACTCTACCTACCCATCTACGCTTCTCATAATTTTTATATACTTCTATCAGGTCATCCCTCAGCCTCCAACTTCCAAGGAATAAAATAATTCTATTACCCCACCTACTTACCTCTAAAATGGTGCAAAAAACAATTGATTTTAAAATAATTAAATTGACAACAGTCAAATTTACTGCATCATGAACATTCAATTGTGAACATAGTACAAATGCAGCAGTGTCATGGGGGCCACTGCTTAAGTTTAAATACACTGAGAACTCGTGGACCTTGTCCCTTTTCATTAGCCCTTACCTCTTGGAAGTTGTGCTGAGTGAATTTGTCAGCAATGCGGAGCAGTTCTCTGCAGGAGTGGGTGTCAGCAAAAGCTCTGATCCCTAGGCAGTTGGAGGGATCAAGTTGTCTTTTCAGGAACTCACAGCATGCCTCCTGGATCTCAGCCAGCTGCAGGAGGCAAGCCGCTGGCAGCAAGGTCTGTACATTCCCCTCTTCTACTGTTATCTGAGACGTGTATGCAAAGTCAATTAAAAGCTCCATAGCTCGCTCGTCGATATCACGAATCACCACCTCCGTTTGCCGGCTTTCTGCAAGCTCACCAGTGAACATGGCTCGGAAGTAAGGGCTGCAGGCAGATAGGATAACTCGATGTGCATAAATCTTTTTTGCACCCACAACCAGCACCACGTCACAGAGTTCCCGGTGCTTCCTCAGGAGGTTAATCACTTCTAAAGTCTGCCGGGGATGCTTGTCTGATACAAATGGCATCCTAGCTGGTTGTGGTACACCCTCAGGCAGCTTGTTGGGGTCGCCGAGCGTACATCGGCTTGTGACATCCATTCCTATCTCTCCTGGGTGAACACTGATACGCCTGAGAAAAGAAAAGAAAATTTCAGACTCAGAAGTTACCTAATCTTATCAAATTTACAGATTATTTGTAACCAGTTCTTACTGTGCAACTTTAATGTTAGATTTCCATCATATTAAAACACTAATATATGGCAGGTTATGCTCCCCAGTCACAATACCTTGCTGCAAGCACCAACGTCATCAAGCAGCTCAAATGGGTAGAAGAAGGTGGGACAGAAGAGTTGTGGAGTGCTAGTATAGACCGCAGACAGAAGTAGTACAAACCACTCTATCAATAAATACCCATTAGCAACTACTCAAGATCATCACTAATAGAAGTCCACAACCTCCAATTCATAGAAAGAATGCCCAGAGGGATGCAAAGATGAAAGACAGAAGCCTTAAAATAACATTTTTTTAAATGCCTTCATAGTCTATGTTATCAGTGATCTATAAGATGGTTGATAAAGTTCATTATGTTCACCCATTAATACCGACGTAATCTGTACAATCTACTTTACTGTTCAACCCCAGAAGGTGTGGAGGATCAGTTAATGCAGATTAGAAATCTGAATACAGGCTATGGAGAGCAAAAATAAAATCACAATAGTGATGTTCATGAAATGACCTGAGTTTGTTACTATTAGACACTAATACAGCAATATGACCTCTGGTCACAATGCCACTGCCAACAGTTAATTTCAGTTCTTTTGTTGAGATGCCAGACCTGACCACGACCAAACAAAGAGGAAGGAATGTGGAAAAATCTAACAGCAAACTGAGGAACAATTATCAGATTTCACATCTGCAAACCTTGATATCCAGCTCAAGAATGGCATAAACAGCACGCAGAAAGGGAATTTACATTTTAATCACACTTAATATGCCGCAGAGGGAAGGGAGCGTAGCAGGTACTTAAAAAAAAGGCTAGAATTGATAAATAAGCTGATCTTCATACTGGGTAATAAACAGTAAGCACTCCAGTAACTCCCTTAATATGTCATGTACAACAAACATGATATATTGCTCACTGAATAAACCTCCTTTGGAAAAGGAAAAAAAACATGGTATATCGCACAGAAATTATTGAACACATTGAGTTTTCACTAGTTTTGTTCCTTCTCTTTTAGCTGTTGAAACTTGCTGTGTTTCATTGCCATGAAGTTCCCTGGCAATTCACCTGTAACTATTATTGTGCAAGTATTTTACTCTGAGCTGACATATTTAGGCTAACAGCTGTCTGAGCTAAGATCAGCTAATCAGAATCCAGGAATCAATCCACAGAACTGTAAGGTTTTGTTACATACTATGCCATGTTTTTATCTAGTTAGCACTGCGAGAGTTTAACAATGAGCAGTTAAAAGATCAAACGACAAATCCATTTCTAAATACATTTTCTGGGGGAAAAAAGTTTAAACCTTTCACATCCAATGTAATGTCCCAAAGCACTTTATAATCATTTTGTGCATAACCAAATCCCAAAATTGTATGTTGATTGGTGTTGTTAGTTCAGGGCTGAATATTGACCAGTTTACTGGGAAAACTAACTGCTACACTCCATATAATTTTTTTAAAAATTTATTTCTACAGAATGGTAACAAACCCTTCCGGCCCCATTTAAACCCATATTAACCTACTAACAGGGGTCTCAGGGGATAGAACTGAAATCAGTTAAGATTACTAAAGAGAAGGTGCTCGGGAAGCTAAATGGACTAAAGACAGTTAAGTCTCCTGGACTGGATGAGGTGCACGCCTGGGTTCTGAAGGAGGTGGCTTCAGAGATTGCGGCAGCATTGTTGATAATTTTCCAGGAATCAATAGACTCCGGCATGGTTCCGGAGGACTGGAAGGTTGCAGATGTAGTTCCGCTGTATAAGGGAGGGAGACAGCATAAAGGAAATTACAGACCTATTAGTCTGACATCGGTGGTGGGAAAGTTATTGGAATCGATCCTCAAGGATGAGGTTATGGAATACCCAGAGGTGCAAGGCAAAATAGGCCCAAGCCAGCATGGTTTCGTGAAGGGAAGATCCTGCCTGAGCAACCTATCGGAGTTTTTTGAGGAAATCTCAGGTAGGGTGGATAAGGGAGAGGCTGTGGATGTTGTGTATTTAGACTTTCAAAAGGCCTTCAAGAAGGTGCCGCACAAGAGGCTGATTAATAAGATGTGAGCTCATGGGATTACAGGTAGGATATTGGAATGGGTGGAGCATTGGCTGGTAGGCAGAAAGCAAAGGGTGGGAATAAAGGGATCCTGTTCTGGTTGGCTACCGGTTACTAATGGTGTTCCGCAGGGGTCAGTGTTGGGGCCGTTTCTTTTTACATTAATAATTTGGATGATGGAGTAAATGGTTTTGTGGCTAAGTTTGCAGACGACACCAAGATAGGTGGAGGAGTAGGGAGTACTAAAGAAATAGGAAGGTTGCAGAAAGATAGTCTAGGGGAATGGGCGAAGAAATGGCAGATGAGATTCAAATGTT
The DNA here is from genome assembly GCF_009764475.1 of Pristis pectinata. NCBI lineage: Eukaryota > Metazoa > Chordata > Chondrichthyes > Rhinopristiformes > Pristidae > Pristis > Pristis pectinata. The sequence continues at coordinate 63,751,014 of NC_067407.1, forward strand.
GAGAAATGTGCCATTATACACTTTGGAAAAGAAATAAATGGGCAGATTATTATCTAGATGGGGAGAAAATTCAAAGTACAGAAGTACAAGGGGACTTGGGGGTACCCGTGCAGGATACCCTAAAAGGTTAACCAGCAGGTCAGATCGGTGGTAAAGAAAGCGAATGCTATGTTAGCATTCATCTCGAGAGGTATTAAGTATGAAAGTAGGAAGTGTTGATGAGGCTCTATGGGACACCGGTGAGACCTCATTTGGAGTTCTGTGCGCAGTTTTGGGCCCCTTATCTTAGGAAGGATGTACTGATGTTGGAGAGGGTTCAGAAAAGATTTACGAGGACGATTCCCAGAATGAAAGGGCTTACTTATGATGAGCGTTTGTTGGCTCTTGGACTGTATTCACTGGAGTACAGAAGAATGAGAGGGGACCTCATAGAAACATTAAGAATGTTGAAATGACTGGACAGAGTAGATATGGTTAAGCTGTTTTCCCTGGTGGGTGAGTCCAGGACTAGAGGGCACCGGTTTAAAACAGAAATGAGGAGAAATTTCTTTAGCCAGAGGGTAGTGAAATTATGGAATTCTTTGCCACGTACAGCAGTGGAGGCCCAATCATTGGGGGCATTTAAGGAGGAGATTGATAGGTATCTAATTAGTCAAAGTGTCAGGGATATGGCGATAAGGCTGGAAATTGGGGCTAGATAGGAATAGTATTAGTTTAGCTCATGAAGCAGACTCAATGGGCTGAATGACTTACTTCTGCTCCTTTGTCTTGTGATCTTGTGAACCCGTACGTCTTTGGAATACGAGAGGAAACTGAAGCACCCGGAGGAAACTCACGTAGACATGGGGAGAACGTACAAGCTCCTTACAGACAGCAATGGGAATTGAACCCCAATCGCTGACGCTGTAATAGCGTCACGCTAACTGCTACGCTACCGTGCTGCCACCGGATGTTCACATCACCCAGCCTACAGTACAAGTTTAAGTTCTGGAATGGGGCTTGAACTTCTAACCCATCAGCCAAACTGTTAACCACTGAACCAAACTTTGCATCAACCAATTCTTGACATGATTTCATATGCATCATTTGCACAATGTAGACACAATTAATAAGGTGATTGTCACCTGAGAATATCACTGGCAAAGTCCTGCAGGGATGCAGGGTAAAAATCAGTGGACTACTAACAATTCTTTCCATGTAACTGAAGAGGATTAATCAAAGGAACAGGAGACAGAATTTCTGGGCAATGGCTTACTTAATAAACGGATGATGCAACACAGTGAGGGCACAAGAGACGGCATATGCTGGAACCTAGAGCAAATAACAAACTGCTGGAGGGACTCAATAGGTCAGACAGCATCTATGGAGGGAAATGAACAGTCAATGTCTTGGGTAAAGTCCAGATGAAGGGACTTGACCCAAATCTTCCACTGTCCACTTATCTCCACAGATGCTGCCTGACCCAGAGTTTTTCCAGCAGTTTGTTTTTTGATACAACACAGTACTGTGTTACAATTATGGGGAACTGAACAGACCCCTTAATTTTGATCGTCTCGAGTGGGATATAGCCAAGCCTTGTACCAGGATTGCATATATATTACAAAATACTGCAGCACATGTTTCTTTGCATCTCTTTCCCATCAATGTTAAAGTTTTTCCACTGTTCCAAGATATGAAGGCATCAAATCTGCAAGATCCAGGAGGACAAGAGTGGGGGTGGAGGGAGGCAAAATACAAACTCTTAAACAAAATTTTCTGACAGCATTGTCTATCTCATAATGTATTGTCTGTCAATCAAAGCAATCATAATAGAGGGCTCTACTATATCCCAATTAATAGACAGTTAGTTAACAATATCACCACACACAGTTCCCGCAACTCATCAGTACTTGGTTTGGAACAATCTTGCTGCTCTTTACCAGTGCTTTATAAAAACAGGGTGTGAAATTTCATCTGGCATAAAACGTTAGTGAAGTATGTATTACATATAGTTTTGTGATTCATCTCATTCCACACTATAAGCATTTTTAAAATGTTTTTTTTTTAAAATTTGGCTCTTCCATTGCCCAATGAAGATAGATTCTCGAAGTTTTGGCTATCCCTCTATAGGAAAACTTGCAACTCCCTTGACCAACCATGTCCTCAAGAACCATATTATGCCTTCTACTTTCTAAAATCCAATATCTAATTATTTTGAGACCTTGGATAGTCAAAATCAAATTTATTGTCATATGCACAAGTACATGTATGCACAGGTGAAACGAAAAACTTACTTGCAGCAGCATCACTGCCACATAGCATCAGATAAGCAGCATTCACACAAAAAAATAAATTAAACAAATTATACATAATTTTTACAGAAAGAACACAATTACAACAATAAATTAGTCCAATGTAGTGCAAAGTGATCAAAGTGGTCATATGTTGCTATACTGAGGTAGTGATTAGGGTTCGGCAGGTTGGTTCAAGAAGAGAATGGACGAAGGTAAGCAACTGTTCTTGAACCTTGGTGCGAGACTTCAGGCTGCTGTACCTCCAGTCCAATGGTAGCTGCAAGAACATGGCATGGCCCAGATGATGGGGATCTTTGTTGATAGATGTTGTCTTCTTGAGACAGTGCCTCATGTAGATACTACTGATGGTGGGAAGGATGTGCCTGTGATATACTGGGCTGAGTGCACTTCTCTCTGCAGCTCCTTACATTCCTGCGCATTTCAATTGCCATACCAGACCACAATGCAACTGTTCAAGATGCTTTCAACAGTACATCTTTAGAAGTTTGTTAGAATGTTCAGTGACAAGCTGAATGTCCTTAACCCCCTTGACTGACATCGAGTGAGAGGTTGTTGTTGCTGCACCACTCAACCAGGTGTTCTATCTCGCTCCTGTATGCTGACTCATCAGCGCCTGTGATTCGTCCAACAACAGTGGTATTGTTGGCAAATCTGTATGTGGTATTGGAGTTGTACTTAGCCACAGTCAAGTGGGTATAGTGAGTAGAGCAGGGGGCTAAGCACAGAGCCTTAAGGTGCACCTGTGTTGATGGTCAGCAAGGAGGAGATGTTCAGAATCAGATTTATTATCACTGGCTTATATGTTGTGAAATTTGTTGTTTTGTGGCAGCAGTACAGTGCAAAGACATAAAATTACTATAAATTACAAAATAAATTAATAGTGCAAAAAAAAAAGTAGTAGTGTTCATGGACCGTTTAGACATCTGATGGCAGAGGGGAAGAAGCTGTTCCTAAATCATTAAGTGTGGGTCTTCAGGCTCCTGTACCTCCTCCCTGATGTCCTGGAGGGCATGTCCTGGATGGTGAGGGTCCTTGGTGATGGATGCCGCCTTCTTGAGGTACTACCTTTTGAAGATGTCCTCGATGGTAGGGAGAGTTATGCCTGTGATGCAGCTGGCTGAGTCTACAACCCTCTGCAGCCTCTTGACATCCTGTGCACTGGAGCTTCCATACCACGCTGTGATGCAACCAGTCAGAATGCTCTCCACCCATTCCTCACTGGTTGAGGTCTGCCAATGAGAACATTGAAGATCCATTTGCAGAGGGAGGTACAGAGGCACAGGTCTTGAAGCTTTGATGACAGTTGGATGGGATGATTGTGTTGAACGTCGAGCTGCAGTTGATGACCAGCAGCCTGATGTACGCGTTCCTATTGTCCAGATGGTCCAGAGCAGAGTGAAGAGCCTAAGAAATTACATCTGACCTGGTGTGGTGGTAGGCAAATTGAAGTGGATCCAGATCACCTCTGAGGCAGGAGTTGATTCGTGCCATAACCAACCTCTCGAAGAACTTCACTGTGGCCGACGTAAGCACTACCGGACAGTCATCATTGAGGCAGCTCACAACATTCTTCTGGGGGCACCTGTACAATAGATGCCTTTTTGAAGCAGGTGGGAAACTCAGACTGCAGAGCAAGGTTGAATATGTCCATAAATACTTTAGCCAATTGGTCATCACAGATCTTTAGTACTCAGCCAGGGACACCAGCTGGACCAGATGCCTTTCATGGGTTCATCCTCTTGAAGGATGCCCAGATGTCAGCCTCAGAGACTGAGATTATAGGGTTAATTGACCTAGGAAATGACACACTTTGCCCTTAAAACATTAAATAAGTGCAAGATCTACTCTTCCAAATAAAAATATAAATTGAAAGCACAATATAGCAGATGACTGAAGTATGAAATAAAAGCAGAAAGTACAGGAAACATTCAGAAGAAACAGAGTTAATTCCAGGACATTAATTGACCTGAAATATTAATTCTGCTTCTCTCTCTAAATTTAAAAAGTTCTTAGTTACAGAGTATTTATATTCCCTGCTACTGTTCTGTTGAAGGTTTGAAACTAGTCAGACAGCCAAAAGAGAAAACAAGTTTACCAAAGACCTAATGGCAGAAAAAAAAGGATCAAATTGATGGACAACCTGGCTAACATTTATTGCTCAACCAACACCACCAAAATAGATCAACTCATCAGTTATTTAAGTGCTCTTTGTGGGATCTGTGTATGTAACCTGGTTGCTGTATTTATGATCAGAACTAAAGCAATTCATTGGTTTTAGGATGTCAAGATAAAGTGGATTCCACTGGTATGTGACAAATGACAATAACATGTAGTCATGCATAAAACATGCATGAATGAGTCCAGTTCAATTGAAATAGTTCCATTTAATAAACAAGCGTGCATCTTAACTGAAGGAGAACAGTGACAGATATAGACGTAATTGAGGGAGGTATAAACAATTATAATGGGAGCCAAAAGATCTCTACAAAAAACAGATTAGCAGCCATCACAAAAGCTTTTTCAGCTATGTCAGAATTCAGGAAGGCCAAGGACTAATAGAGATCAGAGGGGCGATTCAAATAGCTTCTCAGGTTATGATACCCAAATAACTCTTTCAAGTTTCTGTATTAAATAGAATTACTAAGATTAAAATAGGCAATAACATTACCTTAGCTAGATTAGAATCCAATTGTTTGAATCTTTCCTAAATTCAGATATCCATCCAGAATTCAAAAATAGAACATGTGCTGAGTGTCCTTGCTCACATCTTAAATAGAATGGTTTACATTGGAAGTTTACTAATGCCAAAAAGAAAACAAATTAGATTCAGTATACTATTATAATATTACACTGAAAATTATTGGGTATGTGCTATGTGGAATCGCACAAAATGCTCTTTATTAATACAGCCAAAGATATTAGAACTTTGGAAGATTATGCAATTTCCAGAATAATAGGTTGTGGCTTCCAAATTCTTCACAATTTTAATTTAGTTGGATATTGAATACTGGAAATCCAATAAAGAATCAGAATCATACAGCACAGAAACAGAACCTTCAGCCCACCAAATCCATGCCGACCATCAACCATTTACACAAATCCCACAATAATCCCATTTTATTCTCCCCATATTTCCATCAACTCCATCCAGACTCTACCACTCACCAACATATCAACCACCTAGTCTTTCAGAAAGCTTTGAATCAGGTTGCTCGTACTAAATTACATCAGTGAGGAATCTTGCAGTATAAATGGAAAATTAATCATCTGGAGTGGAGGTTAACTACAACTTTTTATCCAACAGAAGCAATTCAGCCTTGAGGCATATACCTCATGGTTTAGCCAGGGTCGGTCTTAGGTACTTTACTGTTCATTGTCTTTATTAATGGAACATGATTATGCTCTCGGATTATACCAAAATCTGTACATGGGTTAAAGCTGTGAAGAAGTATTATCAAATTCAGAAATATTTAGATATATTAAGGAAATGGGCCACATGGCATTTAACTTGCATAAATGTGGTGTTATGCACACCATTAAAAAGTTACAACATAGGGAGGCAGCTATTTATCCCATAGCAACCTACTTGATTGGCACCCCATCCACAACTATTCACCCACTCCACCATTGATGCACAGTGGCAGCAGTTTGTACCATTCACAGAATGCACTGCAGCAACTCACCAATACTCCTTAGACAGCACCTTCCAAACCCACAACCTCTATGAACTAGAAGGTCAAAGGCAGCAGAAGCTTGGGAACACCACCACCTGGAAATTGCCCTCCAAGCCACACACCACTCTGACTTGGTAACATATCGTCATTCCTTCACCGTCGCTGGGTCAAAATCCTGGAACTCTCTCCCTAACAGCATTGTGGGTGTTACCACACCTTAAGGACTGCAGTGGTTGAAGGCGGCATCTAACCACCACCTTCTCAAAGGAAACTAGAGATGGCAATTAAATTGATGGCTCAGCCTCAAAAGCCCACATCCTTGAAAGAATATATATATTAAAAAAAAGTTTCTCCAGTCTACCCATGTAAATAAAGCCTTTCATCCCTGGAATCATTCCAGTGAATCTCTTCTGTTCTTTGAAAATGTAACTAACAGGGAGGATAAAGGGAAAACCATTAAGATGTAGTGTATTTAGGTTTCAAAAAGGTATTCATCAAAATATCTCATAAAGTGGGGAAAGCAAGCTGTGAGGAAGACATCAAGAGTCTACAAAGGTTAAGTGCAATTTGGTAAGAGTATAATGGGGGAAATGTGGTTATTCCTTCTCGCAGGAAAAATAATAAAGTGTGGCAACTCACCGTTTAGTCGGGCGAACCGGCTCGGCAGTCGGGTCACGCGGCGTCGGAGCAACGAGGCCCAAGATGGCGGTGGGCCTCGTCTTTCCGAGCGACGGGGAGAACCCGCGCACGGGAAAGTCTTGATGACGTAGTACTTACGTCATTGCCGGTTGTTTTGGGCAGGAACATTCTCCCTTAAAGGGCCCGCGCAAGGCGGGAAAATAAACCAGTTCTTGTTTGGCAATCCTCCGACTAGTGTCTTGTTTTATTCCGCGGTAGCAACCGCTACATTGGTGACCCCGATGGTCCAAACGGCTTTTGGACCCGCGCAATGGATGACAGCGCAGCAGCCAACACAGTAGCCCTCAAGCTGCCCACCTTTTGGACACTTCGGTCCAGCATCTGGTTTGACCAGGCCGAAGCGCAATTCCACCTTTGGCAGATCACCTCCGACTCCACGAAGTACTACCATGTGGTTAGCTCTCTGGACCAAGATACAGCTGCCCAGGTTGGAGACTTCATCCAGTCGCCTCCGGAGGAAGATAAGTACCCGGCTTTCAAAGACCTTTTGATTAGGACCTTCGGCCTCTCCCGTCGTGAGCGCGCCGCCCGCCTGCTTCATCTGGATGGCCTGGGGGACAGATTCCCATCCGCCCTAATGAATGAGATGCTGGCATTGGCCGAGGGACACAAGCCATGCCTGATGTTCGAACAGGCCTTCCTCGAACAGCTCCCCGATGACATCCACTTGTTGTTAGCTGACGCCGACTTCAGCAACCCCCGTGAGGTGGCCGCCCGGGCAGATGTCCTGTGGAGGGCCAAGCGCGAAAGCGGTTTGTCCGTCAGTCAAATCACCAGGCCGCGAGCCCAACGCCCGCCTCGCCCGGCCCCAGCAACTGAGCAGCCACGCCCCAGGAACGCAGACGACGACACGGGTGACAGCTGTGCTTCTACCATCAGAGGTGGGGTGCGGAGGCCCGTTGATGCCGCCCACCCTGCAAGTTTCAGGGAAACGCCAGGGCCAGCCGCCGCTGATGGCTACGGCGGCTGGCCGCCGACAGAGCCTCCTCTTCATTCAGGACAAGAAATCTGGACGGCGTTTCCTCATTGATACTGGAGCGGAGGTCAGTATTTTGCCTCCGACCGGCCGCGACACTCGTGACAGGCCACCAGGTCCTCTACTCAATGCCGCCAACGGTACAACGATATGGTCTTGTACACCCGTACGCTTCAATTACAATTTGGCGGCAGCCATTTTACCTGGACCTTTACCCTTGCCACCGTCGCCCGACCACTCCTAGGAGCCGATTTCCTTTGGGCCCACAACCTGTTAGTCGACCTGCGAAGGAAGCGGTTAGTCCACTCTAGCACTCTCCAGACCTATCCCCTGGGAGAAATCACCCCACCAGCCCCGTGCCTGGACTCCATTTCCCTTTCTGGCGACGATTTCGCCAAGCTCCTAGCCGAATTCCCATCAATTTTGGCACCTTCGTTTACAAATTCTAGGCCCAAACACGGGGTACGACACCACATCATTACTACAGGGCCACCCCTTCATGCCCGAGCACGACGATTACCTCCAGACAAGCTCCGCCTGGCAAAGGAAGAGTTCCGTCACATGGAGGAGCTGGGGATTGTTCGCAGGTCAGACAGCCCCTGGGCCTCCCCCCTGCACATGGTCCCCAAAGCCACCGGAGGGTGGAGGCCCTGCGGCGACTACCACAGGCTGAATGACGCCACCACCCCGGACCGCTATCCCATCCCTCACATCCAGGACTTCGCAGCGCACTTTTCCAAAGTGGACCTCGTTAGGGGATACCACCAAATCCCGGTCCATCCGGATGACGTCCCCAAAACTGCGATTATCACCCCATTCGGCCTGTTTGAATTCCTTCAGATGCCGTTCGGCCTTAAGAACGCCGCGCAGACCTTCCAGCGGCTGATGGACGCGGTAGGCCGAGACCTGGACTTCGTGTTCATTTACTTAGATGACATACTGATCACCAGCCGTAACCGCCAGGAACACCTTTCCCACCTCCGCCAGCTGTATTCCCGCCTCCGCGATTTCGGCCTCACGATCAACCCGTCCAAGTGCCAATTCGGACTTGACTCTATCGATTTCCTCGGCCACAAAATCACCAGCGACGGGGCAACACCCCTACCCGCCAAGGTGGACGCTATCCGCCATTTTGCCCGCCCCGACACAGTCAAAGGCCTACAGGAATTCCTTGGGATGGTCAACTTTTACCATCGGTTCATCCCTGCAGCAACCCGTATCATGCGCCCTCTGTTCTCGCTGCTGGCTGGTAAGGGCAAGGACATCACCTGGACTGACGAGGCTGCGGCTGCTTTCGTTAAGGCCAAAGATGCCCTGGCAGATGCCACGATGCTTGTACACCCCAGGACTGACGTCCCGACTGCCCTCACGGTAGACGCGTCCAACACCGCGGTGGGTGGGGTACTGGAACAGCTACTCGAAGGCCACTGGCAACCCTTGGCATTTTTCAGCAAGCACCTTAGACCACCCGAACTGAAGTACAGCGCTTTTGATCGGGAACTTCTAGCGCTGTATCTGGCGGTCCGGCATTTCCGATACTTTCTAGAAGGCAGGCCTTTCACCGCTTTCACCGATCATAAGCCTCTGTCCTTTGCCTTCTCCAAAGTCTCCGATCCCTGGTCAGCTCGTCAGCAGAGACATTTATCCTACATTTCCGAATTCACAACTGACATCCAACATGTCTCCGGAAAGGATAATGTCATTGCTGATGCACTTTCCAGACCAACCATCCACAACCTATCCTTGGGTGTTGACTACACGGCCCTAGCTGACGCACAGCAAGCCGACGACGAACTGCCCAGCTACAGAACCTCAGTCTCGGGTCTGCAGCTCCGAGATTTCTTGGTTGGTCCAGGTCAGCGGACCCTACTTTGCGACGGGTCAGCCCCGCCCTATAGTCCCTGCAGCCTGGCGGAGACGCGTTTTTGACTCGGTACATGGGTTGGCGCACCCGTCCATCAGATCTACTGCCCGACTGGTCGCCAGCAAGTTTGTCTGGCATGGCCTGCGCAAACAGGTCAGTGAGTGGGCCAGGACTTGTCCGCACTGCCAGACGTCAAAAATCCAGCGACACACCAAGGTCCCACCACAGCAGTTCGAGCCTACCCGTAGGAGGTTCGACCACATACACGTCGACCTCGTGGGCCCTCTGCCGGTTTCAAGAGGAGCCCGGTACCTCTTTACCATCGTGGACCGGTTCACGAGGTGGCCTGAGGCAACCCCCCTGACTGACATCACAACTGATTCTTGCACCCGGGCGCTGCTCACAACTTGGGTCTCACGTTTTGGCGTTCCGGCCCACATCACTTCAGAGAGAGGCACCCAATTCACTTCCAGTCTCTGGGCTGCATTAGCGAACCTGCTAGGGACGCAGCTGCACACCACCACGGCCTACCATCCTCAATCAAACGGGTTGGTGGAACGTTTTCACCGCCATCTGAAATCGGCCTTGATGGCCCGCCTGAAGGGTCCTAACTGGGTTGACGAGCTGCCTTGGGTCCTGCTCGGCATACGCACTGCCCCCAAAGAAGACCTCCGCACTTCGTCAGCTGAGCTTGTGTACGGGGCGCCCCTAGTTGTCCCCGGGGATTTCATACCTGCCCTTCGGGACCAAGGGGAACAACCCCCAGCAGTCCTACAAAGACTGCGCGAGAAGCTTGGCAACTTGGCCCCAATTCCCACCTCACGGCACGGTCAAGCCCCATCCTGCCAGCCCAAGGAACTACGGGACTGTAAGTTTGTTTTCGTTCGCAGGGGCACACCTCGGGCGCCATTGCAACGACCATATGAGGGACCGTTCCGAGTCATACGGAATAATGGATCCACTTTTATTTTGGACATTGGAGGCAGGGAACAGGTTTTCACGGCGGACCGCCTCAAACCGGCCCATTTGGATCTGCAACAACCTGTCGAGGTTGCAACACCACGACGCAGAGGCCGGCCCCCTAAGCGGCAGCTAGCACAGCCCATGGACCTTGGGGACTGTATCGCCGGTTCTGGGGGGGTTGTGTGGCGACTCACCGTTTAGTCGGGCGAACCGGCTCGGCAGTTGGGTCGCGTGGCGTCGGAGCGACGAGGCCCAAGATGGCGGCGGGCCTCGTCTTTCCAAGCGACGGGGAGAACCCGCGCGCGGGAAAGTCTTGATGACGTAGTACTTTTGGCATTGCCGGTTGTTTTGGGCGGGAACATTCTCCTTTAAAGGGCCCGCGCAAGGCGGGAAAATAAACCAGTTCCTGTTTGGCAATCCTCCGACTAGTGTCCTGTTTTATTCCGCGGTAGCAACCGCTACAAAAGCAGAATATAGTTTAAATAGAGAGAATGCAACCATATGAGGGATCTACGTGTCACACTCCAAACCATGCCTCCATCTCATCCTCTGCTGATGGGTCTGGCACAGCCATCCTCAATTACCAGCATCTGGTTGTGAAAAACAAAGTGGGAGCAGTGGTTAAGACCTATGATAAGGCCAGAGGCTACAGAGTGCCCAGTAGAAAGATGAGTTTTTTTCCTATATTTTCATTGAACTTCTTTGAAACATAGTGTAAGAGGCTGACCTCCAGCTGACCAATGCTATGCCCCAAGCGAAACAGCCTTTTTAGCATTCAGCCAAAACCTTAAAAAAATGTTAATGTATGAAGTTCATCTAAAATTATTTTGAACTCAAGAGAATACACATTCGTTCCACTCATTCTCTCCTGGATCAGCGCTCTGACCTAGAGAAAGTTAGAAACTTCTAAAGAAGTGACTGCTAACCCCGTCTTTCAGCAATGAATAAATAAAAACTGTAGTTGCTATAGATCTGAATAAAAACAGAAAATATTGGAAATACTCAGCAGGTCTCTTTCCACAGATGATGCTCGACTTGCTGATTATTTCCAGCATTTTCTGTTTGTATTTACCTCCCAGCACTTAGCCTAACAATAGCATCAGCATTGGCTCAAAAACAAGAGTACACAGGGCTTTCAAAGAGATTTATTTTAAGAAAAATCAAATTCAATATATACAAACCCTATTTTCTTTTAGTTGCAGATATGCAATGTTTCAAACAGAATTCAGAGATGCACTAATACAACATTTTAAATACTCACCTCACCTGTGCATTAGCTTTCCTTCCATGCACAGTCAAGATAATCTTGTTTCCTTTAAATTATTTTCTATATATGAAAAATCAGGTGAAATAAACAAAACTGCTGTTTAATTCCACTGGACAGCATTGCTGCATTAGCAACACAATCGCTGTTCTGGTAACTTCAAAAATGGAGATACAAGTCTTTTGAGACAATAACCTGGGGTCTTATACTTCTAAATCAACCACCCATTCTCAACTCCCTAGTACACTTCAACCAGTACTTGGGAACACCAAGGAATCTAATTGCTTGCACATTCTCATTTTAAATAAAAATTAAAGTATAAGAAGTATCTAATTTTAGAAGCATCTAAAATTAGTGAATTACAGACCTCACTTGTGCACAGAGATCTTATATTTACAGCGCTTCTTTTAGAAACAAATTCTGTTGATTGATTTCACCCTGAGACAAGTTTGTGATTTTCAGAACTAGAACTCTAAAGCAGCTAAACTCTTTAGTGATGTTTGCTGTAAAATCTTGTAATCATTTTGTTACTACTTCTTAATACAACTTTAAAAGAGTACACAATCACTGCAATCTTTCAGTTAAAAATAAACCAGAGGCCAGTATTAATGCATTTAAACACTTTAGAATGCTACCCAAGATTACAGAAACACATTAATCTTTTGGATTCAGGTACAGTTATCAAGATTGCACGTACTGGAAAAATGACTCAAGGAAGGAAAATCAATACAATTGATTTGATTCTACCAAGAACATAGGAAATAGAAGAAAGGTGGTCATTTGGCCCCATGTACCTGCTCTGCCATTCATTAAGATCACAGCTGATCCCACCCAGGAACCTCTTACCTGCACAAACCACGCTTCCCTCCACTTCCTTAATGTGCAAAAAATCTCTGGAGCTTTGCCCCAAAATATTTGGTGACTGAACCTCTATAGTCTCTTGGATTGAGAGTTCCAAGATTCTTCTCACTCCAGAAAGTCCAACCCCTTATTTCAAGGAAGTGATTCCTGATTCTAGACAGCCCAACCAGGGGAAACAACATTCTCGCATTTACCCAGCAAAACCCCAGGAGTATTTGTAGGTTTCAGTAATTTCAATAAAATGAACTACAGTTCCATTCCTCAGTCAAGTGGGTATAGCCCAGTCAGATTAATCTCTTCTCACAGGACAAATCCACCTCATACCAGGAATCAATCTTGCTAACATTCATGAACTCCTGCTATCTCAAATATATCCTTCCCTAAGTGGGGACATCAAACATGCACACAATATTCCAGATGTTGTTTCACCAGGCCCCCTGCATAACTGCAGTAAGACATCCTTACACTTGCATTCAAATTTTTGCTATAAAGGCCAACACATCATTTGGCTTCCTGATTGCTTGATGTACCTGCACATTAACTTACATTGATTCTTGGACAAGACCTAGGTGTCCCTGAACACCAACAATTTTCAAATTCTTACCGTTTAAAAAAAATACTTTGTATTCCTATTTTTCTACCAAAGTGGATGATTTCACATTTTTCTACATTATATTCCAACTGCAATGTCCTCACTGGATCAGTTAGCCTGTCTCTATACCCCTGAAGCTTGTCTGTATTCTCCTCACAGCCAACACTTATCCAGCTTCATATCATTAGCAAACTTGAATTTAATACACTTGGTTCCCTCAACTAAATCACTGACATAGGTGAATAGATGGGGCCCAATCACAAACCCCTCAAGCACCACACTAGCCACAGCCTCCCAACCCGAATATTTCAAGTGAGTATTTTCTGTCTGTTGACCAGACTTCATGCCATTACACTAGAGAACATGTGGTTGGCGTGGCACCTTATGAAAAGCCTTCTGAAAGTCTGAACACATCACTAGTCTCAAGTCAACAATTGGCAATTTAATGAAATGACTCCAAGATCCAACTACAGAATTAAAAATTTACTTTATCCTCAAATAAGTCGGATGATACATGATCAACTTTATAATAATCATTTTTGGGGTGCAGGTAAAACTGGTAAGGTAATCATTAATAGACGTTAAGGCATTAGTTAGTAGTGGTCAGCCACCATTTTCAATTACAGCAGTCCATGTAGTACAAACACTCCAGAATAATATTATGTAGGATCTTGACAATGAAGCAAGGCAATATATTTTCAAGTTTGGTGGTGCTGAGGATGAACATTGAACAGACGGCCCCCAAACACATGTTGCTTTTATCCTTCTGTGTTGTGACAGCCATGGATTTGCACAGTATAGCAGTACATCATATTGACATAAACACTGCAGCTATGGTTCTCCTGTATGAATGTTTTAAATCCATCCAGCAGCGAACTTTGCTCTGGATTTGAGGGCTGAGGCAGATACGTCTACCCAAACAGCTGGAGAGTATTCCATCACATTCTTGACAAGCTTTGCAGGATACAGGAAAGGCACTTGGGGAATAATGAGATGATTCATTTACTATTAACCAACCTCTGACCTGACCGCTTCGTCAAACACCTTCACTCCGTCCGCTGTACCACTTGGGATCTCCCAGTAGTCAGCCATTTTAATTCCACTTCCCATTCGCACACCAACATGTCTCTCCACGGCTTCCTCCACTGCCGAGTTGAGACTCGATGCAGATTAGAGGAACAGCACCTCATATTCTGCCTTGGTAGTCTCCAACCTGACGGCACGAACATCGATTTCTCTAACTTCTGGTAACCCCTCCCCTCTTTTCCTTCCCTTTTGTTTCCTGATCCCATTGGCCCATCACCATCTCTTTCCTTTCCTCCACCCTTTCCATCTGCCCATCACCCACACATTCCTCCCACAGGTTCCCCTCCCCACCTCCTTCCCTTTATTCCAAGGTCCACTGTCCTTTCTTATCAGGTTCCATCTTCTTCAGCACTTCGTCACTTCCACCTATCACCTCCCAGCTTCTTACATGATTCTCACACTCCTCCCTCCCTCACCTGCTTCTCACCCCCATCACCTGGATCCACCTGTCACGTCAGCTCACATGCCATCGCACCCCTTCCCTCCACCTTTTTATACCGGCTATCTCCCCTCCTGATGAAGGGTTTTGACTTGAAATGTTAACTGTTCATTTCCCTCTGTAGATGCTGCTTAACCCGCTGAGTTCCTCCAGCTCCTCTGTGTGTTGGTCCAAATTTCCAGCATCTGCAGTCTCTTGTATCTCTCTGATCTGCTCTTGTAACCATGGTATTTATTTGGCTGATCCAACTGAGTTGCTGGTTAATGGCGATAACCAGGATACTGATGGTGGGTGATGGTGAGCAATGGTAAATCCATCGAATGCTATGAATAGGTAATAGAATCTCTCTTGTTGAAGATAAACACCTGGCACTTGTGTGATGAAAGTGTTATTTATCATTTATCAGCTCAAGACCGAGTCTTATCTGCATCTTTGCTTTTATTGAAGGTTGATCGTCCCAGTGCCATGGCATCAGTGGTGGAGTCACTGTCCAAACCCCAACCATTTTCAGCTTCTTCATCCCTGACCTTCTATGAAAATGTTAGAAAATGTTATGTGGCTGATTATCAGTGTTCAATTTCATTTGCAATTTTTCAGAAACTGAAGCAGTCACAGACTTGTCAGGGATGAAGCAGCTGAAAATGGTTGGGGTTTGGACAGTAACTCCACCAGTGATGTAATGACACTGGGATGATTGACCTTCAACAAACAGAAGCACCTTCTTTGCAAGATATAATTCTAATTATTGTCGTGTTTTCACCCTGATTACCTTTGATTTCAGTTTTATCAGGGTTCTTTGATGCCACACTCAGTCAAATGGTGCCTTGATGTTACAGGCAATTACTCCAAACTAACCTCTGGAATTCAACTCTTTGGTCCATTTTTGAACCAAGATTATGATGAAACAAGTCACCTTGGCTAACTCCAATGTGGACATCAATGAACAGGTTATTGGTAAGTGCTACTGGAAAGTGCTGTCAATGACATGTACCATTCTTTTGCTGTTTAGACTGTTTAGATGGCAATTAACTTTTTATGGATATCACATATCAGAGCAATTTTCTACATTGTCAGATAGATGTCAGTGTTGTAGCTATAGTGGGACGGCTTGGCAAAAAACACTGCTAGTTCTGGAGTGAAATTCTTCTGCATTGCTGTCGAGATGCTGTTTGGTCTAGATATAACGTCGTGCAAATCAAATTTGTTGAAAACTGGCTTCCAGGAATGATAAGTGTTCTCAAGGAGAAAGCCAAGATTTATTTGAAACTTTTGGACTAGGCTTGGTCGCAAATGTTTCAGCCTGGTCTTTGGCTCACACATACTATCTTTGAAGATGAAAGAGTTGATGGTGGAGCACTCAACATTGCATTCTAATGAATTTTTTGGTATGGCAGTTGGGGCTTTCTCTTCATGGAAATGTTCATTGATAACTTCAAGAATCTTACTTGCCCTTTATCAGCTTAACCTAGATGCTATCTAGGTCTTACTGCATTCAAACACAGACTGCCTCACAATTTGCAAAATCATAAATAAAATCCATCACAGTACAATTAAGAAATATTTTTAACCTTACAAAGATCTTTAATGATAATGACGTCTGTTAAACAGATACAAAATAATGCAAGTTTAATTTAAAATAAATTAAGGTTTGCAGGCACAAGGAAATTTCTGGACAAATCATTAGAGAAGGAGAAATCTGAAGGATGATGAAAAATTTACGGCACACAAGGCTATTTAGCCAATTGTATCCATGGCAGATCCAACCAAATCCCACTTCAGAGCACTTGGTCTAGAGCCTTTAGTTACAGCACATCAACCACACACCCAAATTATTATTATTTAGACACCAGTCATTTGCCCCAATTCTTCAGTGATTCTGCTACAAAGTTAGGAAACATCTCCAATAAGTCTCTCAGCAAAAGGCAAGGTGGCAGTCAGGAGACACTGACATTTGATAACCAGTCAGGAAAGGCAACTAATGGTGCCAATCCTGATAGATGTTGTAAGTTTCACAATAGCAATCCAAACTACCTTTGCCATCAATATCTACAAATCACTGTGTCCACTTGAATCTGTGGACACAAATGCACATGCAACCAAGATCCATTCTCTACACTCATTCTCACAACAAAAATGTCAACGTATTGGTGCTCAAGCAATTACAACCACATTTCTGCACCTTGACTATCATAAAGTAATAACTTTACAACATCAAAGCAATGCCCTTCCTCAGAAGGTCATCTTGCAAACTATTTAGAAACAAAACACACAGGATGATCACACAACACACATTTTTGACTACTTCATACTTCTCTGACCAAAATGCATAATATAACACAGAAAACTACAACTTCATTAACAGCTCACAGAAAAGAAATAACTGGCTAGAAGAAGAGGCACCTATATGATTGGAGAAGTGTTTTGAACCGAAGTATTTTGGTGCCAGGGAAGGAAATAATAAACTTAATTGGTTTGAAAAAAAACTATCTCCAATAGAGACACTGACACTAAGATGATGCTGGGAAGAACAGAGGGACTTGAACTGGAAAAAAAGTCTTAAATAAACAAAGTGATTTGGCAATTCTTAAAACATTCTGATCTTCCTGATCTTTGTATTGCGAGTTCCATCTTCTTCAGATTTAACCTAAAAGATACCTATTAACTTGTATCACAAAACTACAGAAAAGTGTATACTGTAATATTCTTCTGCTTTGGACGTTAACCCAAGATTTACCCGGAGTACAATCAACAAATAGCATTGAACTTTTGATCGTATAGTTTTGGTCAGCAACAGTAACTGCTGATGCATTTGCACAGCTGACTGCGGTTGAGAAAGCTCCATGCTGCATGCGTCTGGCATCCACAGGGCGAACCCAGATTTGAGTAATGTCCAAATCTATACCTGGGACTCAGCTGATCAGTGCCCATTTTTAATGTACACCCAAGGTAGGTTGTAGGAAGCTTCATGTTGCAGGTTGACTGATGCTGTCACTGAATTTTAAAATACGCTCTTTAAGCCTGACGCTGCAAAGCTTCTGGCACTGGACAATTGATACCTGTTCTCCCTTTGCTTTTAGTTTCTTTCCTTGATCCCCACAACTTCACAAGGCACTCACCGACTGCGCAGCTCCACTGCGCACCTTCGGAAGGTAAGTGGTAGTGCAGCTGCCAATATCTTCCCCACCGAAGCAGTCAGCGGCCAGGAAATAAAACTCGCACGGACCGACCACTCCGATTTGAGAAGGGCCGAAAGACTGCCGTCCCCCAGCTGCGGTGTAAGTGGCAAGCGGCCTCGAAATTTTAAAACAGCCAGTGGACGCGTAGCATCTCAAAGCCGAGGAAGAGGCCGTCACCCAACCGAGCTGGCACCGCGTCCTTCGCTCGCTCGCTTCTGGACGGCGCCTGCGCGGCAACTGCCACAAGTCGCAGGGCAGGGACGGCCGCGCAGGCGCGGGGAAACGGTGCAGGGGCGCGCCGAATCGGGCACGAGCAGGCGGGGCGCGCGCAGGGGATGCCGTGAAGAGAAAAATGCTCCTTTGCCTCAAATAAGCAGCAGTGCCCTAACCTTGGCTCTTGGGTTTAACCCCTTCATCCTGTTATTTGGCAGCAGTATTTTCAGCTGCTTTGACGGCAAACTTCTATCCCCCAAATACATCCGTCGCGCTTCTATTTTATAACATTTCCAATATCATTAAAACATTTCCAATATCAAAAATGTTATATTTTATAACATTTCCCTTCTAACCAAGCTCTTCCATCCTTTTTCCCCAGTCATTATCTCCTACATTAACTGTGTGTGTTTTTATTTCATTTCCATGTGTGTCAGCAAACTCTGTGGTGCTGTTTTATTACATTAAAAGGTGACAAAAGATGCACGTTCTTTTTTTATGTTACGTTATGCTGAGACAAAAAATGTAGATGTTGAATTTCTGAAATGAAAACGGAAGGTCATCAGTTGCATTCTTCGTAGATGTTGGCTGACCTGCTGAGTATTTCCAGCATTTATTTTTACTGCCTTCTACGTAGATGGCCCCCCAACCCCCCACGGCAGTCTTTCGGCCTTTCTCAAATCGGGATGGTCGGCCACCATGGGCCAACTGCCCTCATGGTAAACAGGTCTAAGTGGATGGTTGAAAAACTGCAGATGCTGGCGGTCTGAAATAAAAAAACAGAAATGGCTGGAAACGCTCAGCAGGTCAGGCAGCATCTGTGCAGAGGGAAACATAGTTAACGTTTCAGGTCTGGGACCCTTCATAAGACTTCTGGTTTGAGTTACCTTCCCGCAAACCGCGCCGTTTCTTCTGGTGGGATCGAATCACACGCTGGAATCTTGAAGCTCTTCTTTCCTCCCCCCCCCCATTGGCGCTACTCCTGTTTCAGGCGGGCGGGATCTTTATTCGCGTTGCACAGAGGCGACGGTTGCTATGGAGACGGCGGTGGCAGGTCTTTAGGAGGACGAGAAATCAGGACGCGGACAGCAAAGTGGTAGTGAGCCGCGCAGACCTCGATACCGCCACCAGAAATCAGTTGGTGAGATCCATGGAAACATCAGTGTGAAAGAAAAAAAAAGCAGAAACTAAAATTAAAGTGCGGGTCAAGTTATGTTTGCTTTGATTTGAAGGACAGACCCGTGGAACGATATTTCTACTCATTGAGAAGCGAGGTTAGGAGAAATTTGCTTTGCTCGTGGTGGGAATGAATGCCTTGCCACATTGAGTAATTGACCATCTTTCTTGATATAACGCTTTTAAGTATTGAATCATCCCACAGCATTTCACAGGAACATTTTTAAGCTATTCATTTTGGGTTGGAGATACTGGTGGCAGGGGCAGGATTTATTGCCCAGCCCTAATTGTCCTTGAGTAAGGTATTCGCTGCTATGGCTTTCCTGGTCGTACTTTATGCAATGTGCAGAGCAGTGTATTGGGGTGGGGTGGGGTGGCGGGGAAGAGAGTGAAAGAAGTTGTGCCTGGTTTATTTGAGATTGTTCTCAGTCTGTGCACATCCGCACAATAATACTTAAAGTCAAATATATCATATAGTCATTTTATACATATTACAACCCTTTTCTCTTGAAATTTATAGGTTTAACGGATTAACTGGATTTCAAAATCTCTTCAATCTTTTTAATGGTATTGTCATTGATCCTAAAGGCTCAACAAATGCTGATAAAGCATCCATCTCTGGATCCACTGAAGATATCACGTCTTATTCTGTATCACCTCCACACCTCCAACAATTGTAGGACTCACTCAGGAAACTATTCAAATGCAGTCCTCCTCCTCCTTTTGAACATTGTACACTACGTAATGATACCTTTCTAAATCCCTCAGCCATTATTCCCAGTCACAATAGTTGACAGGATTTCCAAGAACATCTTCCTATTTCCCACACACTTGCTTTCAACCCCACTCGTTCCATCCAGATCAAGGATCCTCTTGTCTTCACGTTCCACTCCACAAGCCTCCACATTCAACAGATCATATTCCACAATCTCTAACGCCTCCAATGTAATGCTACCACCAATCACATCTTCCCTTCCCCTCCCCCAGCATTCTGATGGGACTTCCCTCCACAACATTTCCGTCTGCTCTTCCATCTCCCACAATAACCACTCCCCTTCTCGACACCTTCTTATGAGACCTTATGAGATATTTCTTCGAACTATATGTCTCCGATATCCTATTTCCTCACCTCTTACCTACCTAGTGATGTCAGCACTCAAATCATTGACCATTATCAAGTAATTTGAATCTCCACCCTTTCAAGAGTATGTCATAACGTTTGCTTTGTTTCAACTGTCTTTCTTCCATCTTCCCTTTGAGATTCAGCTGAACCGGACTCAATCATGTTCTGACTCTTTTGTGTGTCAATATTTCTGCAGTCATGTATCCTGGAGTATGGTGTTTTGCTGCTTAAAAGAAAATCTGTGAGTCAGTACTTTATGGTGAGACTTACCTGCCTTGCATGATTTGCCTCTCTACTGTACCTATATATGGGAAGCATATGGAACGAGCTACCAGAGGAAGCTGTAGAGATGGGTACAATTACAATGATAAAAAGACATTTTCTCAGGTACCTGGATAGAAAAGGTTTAGTGGATATGGGCCAAATGCAGGCAAATGGGACTAGCTTGGATGGATATTTTGATTGGCATTGATGAGTTGGGCTGAAGGGCCTGTTTCCCTGCTGTATTACTCTATGACTCTGAAGCCATTTTCCACAAAACCACTTCCATTATCACCAAATGTTTTAATTGTATTATAAACTAATGGCAAAAGATAATACCCGTTTTTCTTCAGAATGCACAGGAGTGCAGGTAGAATTTTGGTTTAATGTCTTACCCAAAAGTGGGTACTTCCAACAGTGTAGCACTCCCTCAATACAGTTGTAGGTGTAGGAGCTGAACTCACAACCTTCTGACATTAAGTTGAATCATTATCCTTTTAGTCTTACCCAACATCTGACTGAGTATCTAATGGAAATGAAGGTAATGAGCTTTGGCGAAAGAATCAAACAGTGGAGTTAGTTTTGGATTTCTTGAGCAAATTTCATTGAAGCTGAATGGTACTCCTTGATGTAAATGTTTATTTTATTTCCATGGTTAACAATACTGTATATTTAATTATTATTATTTAGATAAAAATGGATCCAGATGGTGAAAATAACATCAAAAAAGAAATGATTAACCCAAACAATGATGATTCAGCAAATATTGAAGATCTTGAGCTAGAAAACAGGAACAACTTTCTTAACAGTGTGCTCACAGGAGATGCTGAGAACCTACGCAAGTGTTTTGTAGATGCAGATGACTCAAACCATGAAAAAACAAATGAATTGTTAAATATACATGATGACATTGGCAGAAATGCTCTCTTTGCAGCTGCCATCCTGGGTCACTGTGAAGTTATTCAAGAGTTGGTGACACGAGGAGCCAATGTGAATGAGCAAACTAACAGAGGTACTCATAACCAGCGTTATTCGTTGATTTTTCAATATCAGTGGTGGCTATTGAAGTGGTTTTGCTTTTATCTCCCATTTCTCTGGTTAAAATTCATACAAATTAGGTTGCCAAACATACCGTGTGACAATATTTTGTGCAATAACGTTAACACATACATACATTTCCTGTATTAAATGAAAGATGATATAGTGAAGAGAAAAATTCAGTGTGGCAAGAGTAAATAAGCACAAGCCCATACAGCAAGATTTAAACTGTGCTTTATGCATTCTTCAGCACAGGAGGGTACTGTGAAATAAATACAGAATGAACACATCATCATATGCTACTAACTTGTGACACATACTATTTATCTTAATTACATAGGCTTCTGCTAGACTTGCAGAACCCTTTTGCAGTAACAGAGTATTTTTCAAATGAAGGTGATAAATTGGACCGAAAATTGGCTCAGTGACAGAAAACAAAGAATTGATGAGATCTTTAGTGACTTGTAGGCTGCAAAGAGTAGAAATCCTCAAGGCTCTTTGCCAGCCCATTGTTTTTCATGACATGTCAATAATTTGAATTTAAGAAGTTCATAGACAATACCAAAACTGACCCAGTTTTAAACAATGTTGTAGAGTCATACAGCCCAGAAACAGATTTTTCAACCCAACTCATCCATATCAATCCAATTGTCCACTTGAGCTAGTCCCATTTCCCCACATTGGCCATATCCCTCTAAACTTTTCCTTTCCATGTACTTCACACAAAAAGTGCTGGAGGAACTCAGCAGGTCAGGCAGCATCTATGGAGAGAAACAAACAGTCGACGTTTCTCTCCATGCTGCCTGATCTGCTGAGTTCCTCCAGCACTTTTTCTGTGTGTTGCTCCAGATTCCAGCAGCTGCAGAATCTTGTGTCTATCCATGTACCTGTCTAAATGTCTTTTAAATGTTTCAATGGTACCCACTTCTACCACTTCTTATTCCATACACCCATCACTGTCTGTGTGGAAAAGTTGTCCCTCAGATCCCTTATAAAATTTTCCCCTCTTACTTTAAAACCATATGCTCTGTTTTAGACTCCCTTACCCTGGGAAAAAGACTGTGACCATTCACCTTATCTATGACCCTCATGATTTTATAAACCCCTATAAGGTCATCCCTAAGCCTCCTACTCCAAGGAAAAAAGTCCCAGCCTATCAAGTCTCTTCTTACAGCCCAAGTCCTCCAGCCCTGGTACCATTGTCCTGAATCTTTTCTGAACCCTTTCCAGCTTCATGACATCTTTCCTATACCACAAACAATATTCTACGTGCGGTCTCACCAATGTCCTGTGCAGCTGTAACACAGTGTCCCACCTCTTGTACTCAATGCTCTGACCAATGAAGGCAATGCCTTCTTCATCATCCTGTCTACCTGTGACTCCACTTTCGGGGAACTATGTACTGGTACCCCTAGGTCCCTCTGTTATGAAACACTGATTCTATTGAAATGAAAAGCAAAATACTATAGATGCTGGAAATTTGAAGTAATCAGATGATCTGGCAGCATCTATGGTTAAAAAAGGAATTAAGCTTCAGGTCAATGACCTATCAACAGAATTATTTGTTTCTTTCTCCACAGATGCTCCCTGACTTATCAAGTAATTCCAGTGATTTCTATGTTGTTTCATGTTCACAGGCTACACTTCTTTACATTGTGCTGCTGCATGGGGGAAACTGGAGAGCCTAAAAACTTTGGTGAGCCTTGGAGCTAATGTTCAAACAATCAACTTCAGAGATGAAAAAGCACGAGATGTAGCTAAGCGATACTCAATGACTGATTGCATGGAGTTTCTAGATTGGGCAGGTAAGAAATGGCATGTTGCTCTATCACTTGAGATGAATTATCTTGGTATATTTATGTCAAAATAACATGTTAATGATGCTAACAAGTTATTAAAACTGGGCTGATCTCAGTTGATAAAATACTAGTGGTATATCACTTAAAAATAACTTTTCCTAAGTATTCCAAGCTTCAGTGTGATACAGTATTTCCTATTCACAGATAAAACTAGATTAAATACATGTTCAAATTAATACTACAATTAGTAAACATATTTCTATAGGCTGCCATGTCAACAATAGAAGTATACAAAGGAGTGTTTGTTTCTTGCACTTCAAAATCAATTTTTTGATTGAAAATTAAACTATTAAATAATGTCATATAGGAAATAATTTAATATTTGTAATATGATAGATTTCATTTACAAGAATATTTTCTTAACCTAAAAGGCAGTAAATCCATACAGATCCCAAGAAAGTCAGAAATGTTAAGATTCTGTGTAAAGAAAAAGAAATCAATTAGAGTGCCAACCTGTGATCAGTATCCCAAAATCCCTGCAGGAAATGAACATGGTGATGCTGTCCCTGGCATTTACTGTCAAGGGACAAACTTAATTTAGATATATTTTTTAGATATACTTTATTAGTCACATGTATATTGAAACACACAGTGAAATACATTTTTTTGCGTAGAGTGTTCTGGGGGCAACCCACAAGTGTCACCACGCTTCTGGCGCCAACATAGCATGCCCACAACTTCCTAACCTGTACATCTTTGGAATGCGGGAGGAAATAAGAGCACCTGGAGGAAACCCACGCAGACACGGGGAGAATGTACAAACTCCTTACAGACAGCGGGTGGAATTAACCGCTACACTACCGAGCCTGCCCTTCCACCACTCAAACCGAACTGTCAAACTGAAATCCATAACGATTTCAATAAAGATGTAGGAATGGGGCAAGAAAAACGTAAACAAAAGGGAACTTCCTCATTCTGTTTTAAAATAAGGAAGTTTTAGATATCTGTATAGTAGTTTATGTGTAAAGGAAAATCTGAACCTTTAGAATTTCTGACAGTTTTATACAATCACATCATATTAAGTTAAAGAGGAGTTTGTATGTACATATTGAATGTAACTAGAATTTTTCTTTTTTTTGTGGTTTCAAACCCTGTCAATTTTGTGTTTCTCCCCAACTCAAATGCAGTGATGTTGTTTGCCTACTCCACTACACTGTTCCTCCAAGGAGTGAAGATAATGTGATAAGTTTTATGGAGATAATTCTTTTATTTTCTCCTTTGTGGCTGCAGGCTTTAGCCTGGTGTTCATTCCATTTTCCAAGGTGATGAGTCTTGAATCTGGCTTGTGGTCCTGCTTCTTCATTCACATAGAGTTGTACGGCACAGAAATGGGCCTTTCAGCCCAAATGGCAGTTGGACCCAACTTATCAGTCCATGCCAACCAAGATGCCTATCTACACTTATGCAATTTGAACCCTTCCCCCCCCCCTCCTTAGGCCTGTATCTGTCTACTTTCCTAAGTGCCTGTCCAAATGCCTTTTAAACATTGTACTTGTATCTCCCTCTACCACTTCCTCTGGCAGTTTGTCCCACACAACTATCACCCTGTGTGAAAAACTTGCCCCACAGATATTCGTTGAATTTCTCCCAAATCACGTTAAACTTACAACCTTTAGTTCTAGATTCCCCCACCCTAGGAAAAAGATTCTATCTACCCTGTTTATGCCCCTCATAACATTATAAACCTCTGTAAGGTCACCCCTTAGCCTCCAACGTTCATCGAGAATAAACCCAGCCTATTCAATCTCTCTTAGTAAGGAAAGTCTTCCAGGCAACATCCTGATGGATCTCTTCAGCATTCTTTTTAATGCTACTACAACCTATCATATGGCAATCAGAATTATACACAATCCTCCAAGTGCAGCCTGACCGAATTTTGTACATCTCAGCTCTTATGCTCAGTGCCTCTAGCCTATGGAGGCAAGTGTGCTGAATGCCTTCTTCACAACTCTATCCATCTGTGTCACCATTTTCAGGGAGTTATGAACTTGCACCCCAAGGTTGCCTTGTACATCAACCTTCCTGAGGTTCCTGCTGTTTATTATTTATGTCATATAACATGTTATGTTTTTCACACTTGTCTGAATTACATTTGCCGCTGCTCCATCCAACTTTCCAATTGATTTATGTCCCTCTGTATCCTTTCACAAACTTCTTTGCTATCTACAATTCAACCAATCTTCACGTTGTCAGCAAACTTATGTATCAGACCACAGACATTTTAATCTAATTCACGTGTATAACCAGAAAGGTTCTGGTGCCGATCTCTGCAGTACACCGCTGGTTGCAGAGTTCCAGTCAGAAAAACACTGCTTGACCACTATCCTCTGCCTCCTATTACCAAGCCAACACACCTTGGACCCCATCTGCTTTACACTTGTGAACCAGCCTACCTCGCAGGACTTTGTCAAAAGCCTTGCTAAAGTCCACGTAAACCAGGTCTACCAGTCGGCCTTCATCAATTTTGTTAGTTACCTCCTCAATAATCTCGGTAAGATTTGTGAGACAGGATTTCCCCTGCACAAAATCATGTTAATTCCTCCTAATCAGTCCTGCCTTTCCAAGTGAACATAATCCTGTCCTTTAGAATTTTACCAATGATTCCCTTCTAATCATGCAAGACTCACTGGTTTCCTGGCTTATCCCTACTGCCCTTTTTGAATAAGGGAACAATATTAGCTATCCTCCAGTGTTCTGGTACCTCATGCATTGCCAATAAAGACATAAAAATCTCTGTTAGAGCCCCAGCAATCTCCTCTGTCACTTCCCATGGCATCTTAGGATAGACTCCATCAGGCCCTGGGGATTTATCCACCTTAATCTATGCCAACACCTCTAACACTTACCCCTCCCTGACACAGGCATGTTCCAGAATACGTCCTCTCCCCTAACTCTCCATCCTCCTCCCTGGTGAATACCAATGAGTAGTATTCATTAGGATCCTGCTCATATCCCAACTCCACAAATAGATTTATATTTTGGTCCCTGAAGGGACCTACTCTTTCCCTAGCTAAACCTCTTGTTTCTAATATGCTTAAAAACTCTTGGGATTCTCCTTAAACCTGCTTGCTAATGCCATTCCATGTCCTCTTTTTGCCCTCTAATTTCTTCCTAAGTTCTCTCCTCCATCCTCTATAAACCTCATAGGATTCCCTTGAACCAAATGGCTACACCTTACATACGATTCCCTCTTATTTATGATCGGATCTTTAATTTCCTTTGTTAATCAAGGTTCCCTCATCTTACCATCTTTGTTTCTTACCCCCTACAGGGATGTGCTGACTCTGAGATCCTATCTCACCTTTAAATGCCTCCCACTTATCAGATGTTGTTTTACCCTCTAAGCAGCTGCTCCCAAATTACTTTCATCAGGTCCTGCCTTAAACTGTTGAAATCAGCCCTCCTCCAATTTAAGACTTTAACTCCGGGATCAACCTTATCTTTTTCTATGATTACCTTGAAACTTATTGAACTATGATCACTGTTCCCAAAGGTTACTTCACAGACACTTTGACCACTTGCCCGTCCTTGTTCCCTAAGATAAGGTCCAGTTCACCCCCTTCCCTAATATGACTCTCTACATACTGCTTTTAAAACCCTTCTGAATGCATTTTATGAATTCCACCCCATCTCAGCCCTTTACATTAAGGCAATCCCAGTCAATGTTAGGCAAGTTAAAATCCCCTGCTACAACCCTATTGCTTTTACACCCTACTGCAATTTTCCTACATATTTGTTCTTCTAATTCCTGCTGACAGTGTAACCCCATCAAATTGATCACCCCTTTTGTATTTCTGAGTTCATAACCTCATTTGCCAGTCCCTCCAGGATATCGTCCCTGAGTGCAGCTTAATGCCTTCCCTGATTAGCAATGCAACACCACCTGAAACTTCTATATCCCAGAATATTGGGCTGTCTGTTCTGTTCTCCCCTCAACCACATTTCCATGATTGCAACAATATCATAATCCCATGTGCTGATCCATGCCCTCAGCTCAACTGTCTTACCCACGAGGCTTCCTACGTTAATGTAGTTGAACCTACCAGCTCTCTCATGCTTCCTCACATGTCTCTGTCTGTTCAGCCTACTGGATGCCTGTTCTATTTTCTACATGTGATTCTGAATCCCCACCTTTTGCACTATCATTTTGGGTCCCACTCCCTGCCTCTCTAGTTTAAACCCTCCTGAGTAGCACCAACAAACCTCCCCGTGAGGATACTGCCCGCCTCCTCCAGTTTAGCTGCCATCTTCACATCACAGTATCCTTGAGGATGGAAACTCACCCAGAGAAATCATATGATTGAACCTCTACCATGCTCATTTGTGATGCTACATACTGCCATTTTGTTCCCTGTCAAAAATGGTCATATCGCCTGTTCAGTTATTTAGGTTAAAGAGAATAATGCAAGAATAACAACTCATTTTTAATTTGCACTTTTTAACTGCAGAAGGCAAAATGATTTTGGAATTGTATATTAGTAACATCCAAGAAACTATTATTGATCTCGAAAAGTCACAAGGCAAGCTGTCTAAGCAAGATAGGGTAAGCTATAGTATTCTTCAGTTGAAAGCACTGTTCACTGCATTTCTTTCTTTAGTCAGTGAATGTGCATTGTGTTTTTGGGTTCATGAATTTTTATCATCTGGTAGGCTGCCTTTACAAATGCCTGCCGAGCAAAATCTGAATGGCTACTTATGGCACAGAACGCTTCCAGAGAGGAATTCGAGGAACAAAAGAAACAGCTGGAGATGAGTGTGGAACCGATCATTACCAAACTAACAACTGAATGTGAGTACAAGTGTCAATCCACAGCGAGCGCTTTGACCTATTTTTCTCATTTTGTTAGTTGGTGTACATAAGTGTCAAAGTTTAACCAACAGGAGCAGAAATAGGGATATACTGATCTAGGTTTTTGTTAGGTTTTCTCATTTAGAAACTTCACCAATGGCACAGAAGTCCCAAACCATGTTGTGAATGTAAAAGCCCTTATACAGATAGCATAGAACAATGCAATATCAGCCTTGTCATGACAAAAAAGGGGAAAATGTTCAAATGTGCAATTCTTTGTGTGTGTTTATAAATATCAGGTGAACAACATTTTGGTATGCCTTTTTAATTTTTTCAATTTTAACTTTGGAAGTAGTACTGTTACAAGAGGGGGTGTCACAGAGATTAGTACAGAGCTCTGGGTTATTCACACATTATAGTAATGGGCTGAATCATGCTTGGTCCAAAGACAGCCTGAGCTTAAATGCTAGCCCTGCAGCCACACTAACGTTTTGCAGCTGCTCAACTCCCAATGGCCATCCACAAGCAGAGTGGGCTTGGAATAGTGACCAGACCTCAAGGACTGGACCCTCTTGCCACCCTCTTAGGGCTGTCCTCGTGGTATTTGGCAACTCGTGATGAAGATGGAATCCTAGGGAGGGAAACTGAGGTTATTCACTTTGGTGAGAAGCATGGAACCTTTTCAAAAAAAAATTAAACTAGTATGGAAGGATCTGGGTGTGCTGGTTTATGAAATGCAGGAAGTAAACATGCAGGTACAGCAAGTAGTTAGGAAGGTAGATGGTGTGTTAGCCAGTATTGCTAGGGGAATAATAAGAATGAAGAAGTTTTACTGCAATTGTGCAAGACACTGCCTACCTGCCTCTGAGGGTATATCTCCAGCCTTAGTCTCTATACCTCACTAAGGATGTACTTGCCTTGAAGGTAGGCAGCACAGATTCAAAGCTGAGATCGAAAGGTATTAGAGAGTATCAAGTGAATAAGGCAGGAAAGTGGTAGAGGATCAGGGACAGTGTCATTGAATGGCACTGGAGATGGTTCAACAAATTTTACTTCAGATATTCACAAGATCATAACAGACACTCAGCATATTAATTCTCATCATTCTGCAATATCTACTTTACTGCCCTACTGTTATCTTCCATGAATTCCATGTCCCGGACTAAGTTACATTTTTTGTTGAAAGAAATACTTTTTGACGTGACCTTATATAATTTAGTGCAGCCTCAGGAGTTCCAAAGTGCTGGATTCTCAGAATTTTGATTTACTTTCCCTAAAAATGACCATTTGTTCTTTTTTCTTAGCTAAGTATATTCACACTTCAGAGAATGTCACTCTTACTAAATGCATTTTGACAGGTTTGTGCTCAGAATTGTTCTGTTTGCATTCAAGGAAGGGGACTGTTCAGGGTTGAGCAGTAGAAGTGAATGGGCATTCTGCAAAAAATAAAATGTTGTATTTATTTTATACAGCTACCCCACTGTATTTTAGACTTTCAACCAAGGCAGTTCACGAAATAGGTTTTCAAATTAAAAAATGGTTGGAGGGAAATCTTTAAGCACTTAATGAAAGTGGCAAGTTGATTTTGATAAAAATGTCAAATGTATTTTTAAATATGATTTCCTATTATGAGCTGATGCAAGGCTTTAGCATAGAGTTTTTTTTTTAAATACTCAAATGAGCTGTCAACCATAGAGAATTTATTTTATACTTCAAATGCAGTTCAGTTAGAAGTCATTATTAAAAGGCTGTGATGTTAAATTTTCTTAAGAAATAAAAAGTTAATTTAAATTCTCTTTCTTTACCCCATTGAAAACATGCTAAACTATCTCTGAAAACTTTGATTTAAACATTCAACTTTGCATTTATGATATAACATTTTATATCAGTAAAGCTACAACATAAATCATCAGAGAACAAAAATAGTTCTGAAAACAAATGATTAGCCTTTGAGAAATACCACTTTTACAATGTGCTTTGACAACTTGGTTCTCAGAACTGTGCCAATCAGCCAAATGATGATGTTTGAATCAAGAAAGCTGTGCATGTAGTTATGTTTAGAGTTCCTTTGTCCTGTTTTACATCGTAATTAAACTTCTAAGACACTATCCTGAAATATATCGATGCAAGTATTAGTTAGCAGATGTAACCTCAGAAAAAACCTCTACTGGTTAACTTTGTTTAGAACACATATCTGTATTTTTTAAATGCACTGAATCTCTGCAAATTTGTAAAATCAACATTTTAAGAAGGACTAAAGTACTTAAAAAAACATTTATGGGAGGGGAGAAGTAATTACCTGCTGCTTTAATACAGTCACAGATTAATGGGTCTTGTTGGTATAATCGTTTTTTATGATATACAATTATACAGAGCTGAAAATAGATAAAACTAGTTTTGATTCTTCTCTTTTAATGAAGCTCCTCTGCCCTCAAAATCCTCCAAATCCTAACAATATTTTCACACTTGGCTGAACACTGCAATCAAAATGGAAGATTTCAGAATAATTGGATTTTAGAACCGTTTTTCAGTTAATTTGTATTACTTTACCTTTTGACTGGTGTCATTGTTGCATGTTTCAAGAGTTTTATGTATTCTTGATGGCAGCTGTGTATTACTACATGTATGTATCTTCATGCTAGTCCAAAAAATATAGAAACCTGACGAATGACATTCTGATGCTCAGTTTTGTACCAGAATTAAAAGCATAAAAGTTTAAGACAGCTTCTGTGAAATGAAGATGCAGTAGATCGTCAATGCAATACACCACACAATACACTGATACTCCCTAACTTACAGAAAAAGTGAAAAAAAATCCACTTGAAAACCAAATGGGAGATAACATTGCAGACCATTTATTTTTTTATATATAATTTATCATGGCATTCTTTTGATTTATGGAATTCTGGCTTTGCTGGAAAAGCCCAACATTTATTATCCATTCCTAATTACCTCAGAAGGTGGTGATGATCCAGTTTCTTCAACTGATGCAGTCCTTCTGGTTATGATACTCCAAGTGTTGTTGCATAGGGAGTTCCAGGATTTAGATCCAGTGACAGAAGGAATGGTGATACATTTCCAAGTCAGCAGTGCATGCGACTTGGGGGAATAGCTGCGAGTGGTAGTTTCCCCAGGTGTCTGCTGCCCCTGACCTTCTAGTTGGTCAAGGTCAAGGTCAAAAGTTTGGGACATGCTATTGAAGAAGCCTTGATGAGTAACTGCGGCTCATTTTGTAAATGGTTAGTGCAGCAGTTACAATGAATTAGGTGGAGAGAGTGTCGTGGACAGGATGCGAATCAAGTGAGCTGCTTTGTCCAGGATAATGTTGAGCTTGGGTGTTGTTGGTAGCTGTACTCATCTAAACATTAGAGAGAAAAGCCTCACCTCCCTGAATATCTGTAGACGATGGACAGGCTTTACAGAAGCAAATGGTATCCATTTGCCACAAGATATAGAACCTCTTAGCTGCTTTAGTAGCCACAATACTTACGTGGCTAATCCATCTGAGTTTACGGTCAATGGTAATTCCCCAGAAAATTGGTGAAGGGAGGCTCAGCATCTGTGATGTGCCATTTAAGCAGCTAGATTTTATGATCAATGGTAAATGAACATGTGTTATATTTGTAGCTGCTCACTGGCTTTCTGCAGGATTTCTCCCAGAAATTTTATTAGCAACCATCCAGAAAGAGTAACTTATATCTGATAGCTTTTAAGTATTCAGCTGGCAGAAGCTTGGGACTCTGGGGCAGCAGGCTGAACTTCAGCCTTCTGCTCCCAATTAAGTGTCAGCCCAAGGAGACATGTATTGCACCAGTGGACTTCTCATCCCTCATCCTTGTGGAGTCCACAAAAGTAGTGTAGACTTCTTCAGATTTCCCCGACTTATACTGAGAACCCCACAGTTTTTACCTGCCACATGTTCACTAGAAAAATAATTTAGTTTTAAAAAATCTGAAATTTAATCAAACTGTTCATCTACAAGGGCTCCCTGGTGATTGAGACAAGCATACTTAAAAGGAAATGAATGTGTCGTTAATAATTTTGCAGTAGATTAGTTTATTAAAACTGATTTTGACATCCACTGTTTAATGTTACTCATCATCAGCAAAGTAGCTGCTGAATTTTAATTTGCTGTTTTGATAACATATTACCAACTGAAAGCTGTAGGCTTACAAATATAGCATTAATTTACTTCCCATCCTCAACTGCCTCTGAGAAGATGGTAGCGAGCCTTTTTGAGCCATTGCAGTCAGGAGCCAGCGATATTTCCAAGACAATATGATGAGCAATTTGAAGGGGAGGCTGCAGGTGATGGTGTTCATATTCATCTGCTGCCTTAGGTAAAAGAGATTTGGAAGATGCTATCAAAGTAGCCTAGGCAAGTAACTGCAGCATATCCTGTAGCTGGTACACACTGCAGTTGGTGGAGGGAGTTACTGTTTGGCTTTTGATGCATTATCAATCTAGTGTGTTCCACACCATTCCATTACAAATCACATTGGAATAACATCACCATATATTATTGATCTCATGATCAATAAGAATCAGCTTTTATAATTATATACCTTAAAAAGGTTGTGTAAAATATAAAACTATTAGTGTACTATATTTTTAAAGAATTTCTAATAAAATTTAGCCTTTTAAGGCAAAATGAGTTACCAGCAGATAATATTTTTATGTATTTCAATATGAGGCCAGTATATTACTTTCTAGTCCAGCTTTTTCCTGGATTTTCTCTTCAGTTCAATTCATGGTTATGATGACCTTCCCAATGGATTTGCGCTGCAACACATGTTGGAAAGCTTCATTTACCTGGAAAATTACAAATCCAATAAAGTAATACTAAGTTCCATTATATTTTGCTCATAATTTAAGAAACCACTGCAGTTGTGATCCAGCTTCTACCATTCTGTATCATTTAGATATTTTTGATTATAACATTATAACAGGTTTAATAAATTAATTATTTTTGTATCTCAGCATTTTTGACCATTCACATTCTTTTCTGATATTTCCTGCCCATATGAGCAACTCAACCTGTCTGGATGACTGCAGCCCCAACATCATCATCCAAGAGAAAGCTGCATGCTTGATTTGCACTCCAACCACCAATAACTCCCTCCACTAGCAGCACAGGATAGCTTCTGTGTCCGCTATCTACAAATGGTCTACTTGTCTGATGTTCATTGATAAAAATAGTAGTTGCTAACCAGCAAAATCTCTCAACTTATTGAATAAAGTAACGGTCCAGATCTCAGTAATAACAAGTTCTCTAACAATTTTACTTGCACAATGCTTGGCTTAATGAGGCAATACCATAATATAGAAAGTGAATCAATACGAGTTTTAAGGACATCCAAAAATCACTTGAATCCAACAACATCTCATCTGACCCAAAGGTCTAGAAAGCACCTGATTTAAGGTCCCACTGATATGAAGAGTTAAAAATAGACTCCTCTTTTGGATGTTTTATTTACCAATACAGAAATCCCTGAATATAACTTCTAGGATTTCTTTAACTCCAATTTTTCCAGTGATCTTTCCCAGTTGTCTCAGTGCCATTCTCAGATACTCTGTGGCTAGGACAATGTCCAGATCTCGATGCTGGTGATACTGTTTTAGATATTGAGTGCAGTTCTGGAGGTGCAGCCGATGACGGGCCTGTGTCAGACTGGGACTGCCAGCCAAGGGGTTCCCACACATCTTTTCAACTTTTTCCCTAAGGAGATGTAGGAAGTCATCAAAACCATTGCCGGTTTTACATGACAGCATGCACACTTGAGGTAGTCCATGTTCTTGATGAATTTCGGGCAGCTTTTTGAAGTCCTCCACCTGGACCAGATCCATTTTATTACAAACTACAATCCAGTCTGCCAGTCTTGGGCTGGATTTATCCCACTCCTCATCAGGTTTATGTAAAATTACTTTATTCAGATAATCTTGGAGAAAATGGACAGCTTCAGTCAAGTCTGTTGGGAGCTCTGTGGTATCCACTACCACAACCACAACATCTGCCTGCTTTAGCCTCTGCCGTGCACGCCTCATGCCCTCTTGCTCTACAATGTCAGATGTCTCTCTGAGTCCTGCCGTGTCACTCAAAAGTACAGGGTATCCTCCGATGTTCAGGGCTGTCTCCACAACATCTCGTGTTGTTCCAGCTACAGGTGACACGATGGCAGTGGGCTTCTGACAGACTGCATTCAAAAGGCTGCTTTTGCCGGCATTTGTCACCCCGACAATTGCAACGTGAACTCCCTCCCTCAGCCTTTCACCTCGGCGACTGTCACACAGGTGATTGTCAATTTCTCTCAGCAATGCACACACGTCACCGTCAACTGTATCAAGTACCCCCTCCTCAATGTTGTCATCTTCACTGAAATCAATGTAAGCTTCTGCATGAGCCAGGCATCGAGTTAGCCTCTCACTCCATGCACGATAGAGCTGTCCCAGGTCGCCAGCCATCTGCCTCAGTGCCTGCCTTCTTTGGGCTTCTGTCTCAGCATGAATCAAGTCTCCCAGACCCTCTACCTCCGTCAAGTCCAGTTTCCCATTCTGAAAAGCACGTTTTGTGAACTCCCCTGCTTCAGCTGGGTGCAGCCCAGGTAAGCTTCCCAGAGCTTGAAGAACTCCACTGACTACTGCTGATCCGCCATGGACGTGAAACTCACAGCAATCTTCTCCAGTAAAACTGCGTGGGCCTGGAAACCACAACACCAGGGCCACGTCGAGGCGCTCCCCAGACCTGGGGTCCAGCAGCGGCCTGATGACAGCAGCCCTGGCTGGGGGTAGAGGTCTCCGGCCAGTCAGAAAGCTGAGTGCATCCCGACTAGCAGGACCACTCACTCGGATAACAGCTACCCCACACCTGCCGTGACCCGAGCTCAGTGCAAAAATGGTCCTTCTCTCATAGGTGTCTGAGCACTGTGTCCTCACAAAACTGGCATGGAAAGCACACTGTTTGAAAAAAAATTAAAGGTCTATTACTTCAAAAGAAATAAACAGAAGAGATACATTGTGCAGAATAGAAGAAACACTCTAGGGATTCATGAACACTCTCCAGCATCAACATTTATACGAAAAGCATCAAGCATCATCCAGCATTCAGCCTAGGAAAATATTTTAGCCTCATTATGAATTGCACCTCCTTGCTCACTTTTAAGAAAACAGAAAATTATTTTCTATTGAAGATTGTTAATTGAGTTCTGGATATTCAACAAGGGCAACTGGGAGAGGTTGATTTTCTGTTTGCTGCAAGCGAGGCATAAAGCTCCGTACATTTACTTGGCATCTTCCTCAGGTCAAATAATCAAAGATTAATCTTGTAAATCTGCATTCACTCAAAACCTGTGTATCACTACAATATCTTGGTAGAGACATGCCAGACAAAGTAAGTCAGCATCCACATTTAGGGAAATTAAGCCATGCATGTTAAATTTCAATAACATTTAAAACATTTTTAAAAGGTGAGGAAAAATATCAGTGACCCATGCTATTTGAATATTTTAACAATATAGTTAGAAGAATTAGTGTAAGCTGGGATATGTTCCCATCATTTACATTAACAAAAGGAGACCTGTTTTTAGACAGGGGAATAGAAACTGGAACACGTGAAACAACTATGCTGTGTGAAATTCAGTTGCAAATACAAAGCTGCCTTAAATTAATCCTTTCCACCAACTCAAACAAAAGTAACATAATAATTGAAGTATCTTAAAATAGATAAACTGCAAAAGGGCAGATTTTGGCTGTGACTGTCTGCTATATCTTTGTGCACATCCCTGATTTGCCTGCAGCTTCAAACTGCTACTTGATGACTCATTTCCCATCTGGTGTAGACTGTTCTGCCCAATTCCCTTGTCCTCTTTTAGCTTCCTCACTGTTCCTATTCCCTGTATGGAAAATCACAATCTGACATCAGTTAAGATTTTAACATATGATAAATACATAGGATAATTAATCCACGGAACCAGTTTATGGGGATCACAATTAAACTTTCAATATAGGATTTATGTCACCAATACTCATTGTTTAATCTCTGATCTTCTTAGCTTGTCATGCATCTTTATTTAGTACCTATATGATAATAGAAAATGCTGAAAGCATTCAGCAGATCAGCTGTGAAAAGAGAAACTGAGTTAACATTTCAGGTTGAATTGTCTGACACAGGGTCTTCAACCGGAAACATTAACTCTTTCCACAGATGCTGCCTGACCTGCTGAGTATTTCCAGCTTTCTCTGTTCCTATTTGAGATTTTTGATTTTCAGCTAAGTAATAAAACCACCTTGGCAATTAATGTAATAAACTAAGCCACATCAAAAGCATTTTGAAATCTAGATTTCGTTAATCCATATTTCTGAAGATATAATTTTTCATTTGGATTCTCTTTAAATTGTCTTAATGTTTTGCCCCTTGCACCCGCTGATTCTCCCTCACTCTCTGTATGGATAGCCCAGCAAAAACCTGATCAATGTGTTCTAAATCATGGGAGCAAATCTGCATATCATTACTGAATAATCAATAAATGATCACCGTTAGGTGATTTAATCTCTCTGGAAGACACTAACATACAGTCATACAGCATGAAAACAGTTCATTTGGCCTGCCACGTCCACACCAATCAGTGGGCATCCATCTATATTAATCCCATCTTTCAGCACTTGGTATGTAGTCTTCTATGCTTAGGTGATTGAAGTGCTCATCTAAACACTTCTTAAATGCTGTCAGCGACTTTGCTTCCACCACTCTCTCCAGCAGTGCATTCCAGGTACTCACATCCCCCTCAGATCCCTTCTAAATCTTACCCCTTGACAACTCCACTGACACCTCCAGAAACTCAACCAAATGAACAATGTTTAGGAGCAAATCTTGGTAATAGGTGCTGGCTGGATAATTTACCGTCAGAAACGTCACAAATGAATCCATGTAGCTCTTGAAAATCCACATATATTTTCTGTATTTTGTTATGTAGAAAATCATTCAACACCCATCAAGTCCATGAGGGCTCTCTAAACAATCCCATTAATCCCATTCTACCACCCGTTTCCCTATAACTTAATCTATCTCACATGTCCACCAACTCCACCCCGATTCCCCTACCACCTACCCCCTATACCAAGGAATAATTTACAGTAACCAGCACATCTGGAGGAAACCAGATAACAGAAGGGGAAATCCACACGGTCACTGGGAGAACATGCACAAAGACAGCATCAAAGGTCACAATTGAATCCCAGTCACTGGAGCTTTAAGGCAGCAGCACCACCTGCTGACCCACTGTGCCAACCATGTTTGTATGTCAAGCAGGGCTGAAGTTTCCTTAATGTGAAGTGTTAGGCTGAACATACCATTGCCCACCATCATATCATGCAATCAGCTAACTTAACACAGATCAGGGATTGAAGCAATGACTTTCCTAATTTACAGTCTAATACCACATCACGTAATGAGCTACCACAGGAACCCACCTTTAAGACCATGTTATACAACATGAAACACACACAGAAAATTTGAGAAATGCATATATAACCATGTGGCAGATAATAAAAGATAGAAATAACTCCCTCTACAAATAGGTTCAAAAGGAGCAAAAAGAAATACACAGTTGAATGATTTGATACTACTTTCATACAAAACTGAAAGGTATTGTAAAAAAATAATTTCAGTGTTTGAAAGAAAGATTTTAAAAGAATCATCATCATATTTTTGACAAGCATTTTGTTGGGTTCAGCATCACTAATCATTGCCATAATTCTAACCCAGGAACGAGCTGGAGTGTGCTATTTTGTACCCAGTAACTAAGCAAATGCTCAAGGGACTTACAGAGCCCACTAACTTCTGACTGGAACAGCAGGAGTTCTTTTATTCTTCCTTCTCCCCACCCCATCTTCACAACATGGTTCTCAGCCCTTGAATAAATTTGCTGATTTTTCCATTCTACCGAAGAATGATATGCAATACATTAATCTGTCTTTTTCTCTTCATGGATATTGACAGATGTGACATGTACCTTCAGTCTTTTCTACTTTTGCTTCTGATTTACCAGAATCCAAAAAGTGTTGACAGAATATGAGAACTTGATATGAAGCAAGAATGTTTACCTGTTGCATTTTAAAGACCGCACCGACACGAGGTCTAATTCTTCCCTCTTTGCAGAATTGAATCACAGACATAATGGATCTGGAGAAGACTGGGTAATCCACATCTTGATATTTTCCCCAGTAAACACCCATGGCCGCCACGTTCTTCAGCAGCAGTTGGTTAGCTGGCACAGTTGGTATATTTCCCCCAGCAAAACCGACCACCACAATCCTTCCTTCCCAGGACAAGCTGCCGGAAATGGGAAGCAAACCATAAGTTAAATACCAGTTGAACAAGCATGAAAGAAGAAGATAAGCATTTCTGTAGTATACCTCAGGACAGCTAAAAACATCAGAGAAGTGAAGTACCTATGAAATGTGATCACCACTGCAATGCGACAGCCAATATGGGAATAAGAAATGGCAAATGGCAACCAAATTGATCATCTGTTTCAGCTGAAAGATCTGTTCCAAGTCTATTCCATTTAGAATGTTGACAGTAGTAAGAGGGTGTTCTTGGTATGAAGATGGAAGTTTGTCTC
Source organism: Pristis pectinata (assembly GCF_009764475.1). Taxonomy (NCBI): domain Eukaryota; kingdom Metazoa; phylum Chordata; class Chondrichthyes; order Rhinopristiformes; family Pristidae; genus Pristis; species Pristis pectinata. Next base: position 63,789,980 of record NC_067407.1, read on the forward strand.
AAGTATTATGCAGTGATCACTTCCACCAATGCTGCCATGGACAGATGCACAGGTTCACTGGTGAGGATGAGGTCAAGTGGGTGCATCCATACTGGTTCACTCATTACTTACTGCTGACCCAATCTGGCAGCCACGTCTTTCAGGACTTGGCCAGCTTGGACTGTGGTGGAGCTCCCAAACCAATCTTGGTGATGGACATTGAAATCCCCCAACCAACATGGAGAAGCACTAATGCCAGATGAAGTAGTAATTTTTGTGCTGTGCCCACAGCCACAAGCAGCAGGTACTGCAACCCAGTTCCAGGGTACGAGCATTTTTTAATGACTTTTCTTCTCATTTTGGCAACTTTTTACGTATCTGTATTTTTTTCATTCCCACCAAAGAGATATGTGCTTTGCCAGACTTGTGAGGCAACTAGTCAAGCTTCTGATGAAACCACCACCTCCCTGACAGGTTGATGGGAGGTGCACAAGATTGCCCCAGAAGACACAGCAGACAAATCCTGCTCCCCTCCTGATGTAATGCGCTTTTACAGCTACCAAGTGACAGAGGCTGAAGTGACTAATGCAAGTAGATCAGACCCACAGAATGTCACAGGGTGTTTTCCACTTAACATTCCTTGGATTCCTGGGGGGGGGGGTAAATGCATTACAAAAAATGCAACTTTTCCTAACCCTAACACCAAATTCTGATGTCAATCATGTCAATCAGTGCATTATTGGACCCTGGAGACAGTCAAAGCAGCCTATTCCCAGATGCGTTACAGAGCTCTCTTTTATTTATCTGACCGTCGAGCTGAAGGCATGGTATGGCAGCCAGAGGAGTCTTCTGCTCATTGTTCCCCTGACACAGTCCCACGCTGAGGCAGGCAAATAAATGGATAAAGTTTGAATCCACACCCCTCTACTACTGGCCATCACACTTTGGTGGTTCAATAGTTAGTGCCACAAACAACTTGATAATGATGAAACTACCAATAGTTAGTGCCACAAACAACTTGATAATGATGAAAATACCTGCTGAAAGCTTCCTTGAATACATCTCCTCCCACAGCATCAAACACCACATCCACTCCTTTGTTTCCAGTTAATTTTTTCACCTCCTCCTTCAGGCTCTGTGTGGTATAATTGATGGCTGCTACAGCACCTCTTTGAACTGCCAGTTCACACTTCTTATCTGTTCCTGCAGCTGCTATGACCTAGAGAAAGAGAGAGAGAGAGAGTCAGTACTCATCAATGGGGACAAGGTGCCTGCTGAGATGAGACATGCTCAAGAAGACTGCTGAATCTAGTATGCTATTCACTTTTGAAAATGCTTTTAAAGATGTGAAAAATCTGCCTGTACTGTAAACAACAAGAATTGTGGCAAAGATGTAATGTGCAGTTAACATTATGTTTTGGAGAAGTACATACAACATGATAGGTTAAGTTTTCCTGTGACTAGACTGTCTAATTCAAAAAACACACACACAAATTGTTGAATTAAACTAGCCAGACCCTTCATTATGCAAAGCCCTCATTGTGCCCACGTTGACCAGGGAGTGCATGACGTAAGCTGTCAGTTAGCTCCAGCATGTGGAAATCAAAAAACTGCAGATGCTGGAAATCTAAACTAAAAAGATAAAGTGCTGGAAATACTCAGTGAGTCAGGTCCACCTGTGGGAAGAGAAACAGAGTTACCATTTCAGGTTGAAGACCCTTCGTCAGGACATGGAAAGCTCTGCCAAAACTGGGTCCAAGTGTGTTCAACCTCCACAATGCTAGTACCTAACAAGAAGTCCAACTGCACTGACAAAGGTTAAAGCAAGACCCTACTCTGACATGCCTGGGATTATCATTAGGCAGAACTTTGACCTCTCAGAAGCACCTTTAAAAGACTATGGCAATGATATCCCAAACAGTTTTCCGGCCAAGCAATCTTGGATCAGCATGGTCACCAAAAGCTTTGAAATCAGTTCCCGCCTTATTCCAGTTAGCAGTGGAGGACGGTCCAACCTTTTGGCATTGGCTTCATATACAACTCATGGACAACACAGCTGCATGCAACTTTGCACAATACATCTGGAATTATCCACTCAACTGCCCTGGCCTGACTCCTTGATAACGTCACTCTCTAAGAGTAAACTGAAAGCTGGTTAACAAATTCCATGCTACACATGACCCACCACTACAAAAAAAGTCTGCACAATCCACCTGTTGCCCATTTCCCATCATGGTACGCTCTATAGTGCTGGCTATCTGACCAGGATTCAACTCTGGAAATCCTTTGGAACAAGGAGTGGGGTCAATGGAAGCAAACAACACATTGCTCACAGCTATCCCCATACTCATTACAAAGGATCTGGGAGCAGATTTACAAGAGGTCATGGACAACACGAGCCAAATTTTATCAATGGGGATCCCAGGCCATGCCTTTTTATGGTTTTGGAGAGAGGCAGTCTTGCAAGTTGTCAAGGACTGTCCTCCCAATACACTCAAGTGGTCTAACAACACTGAAGTCAGCAATGTGAGCAGACAGTTATGTGATTTCACGAAGTAAATAATGCAGTCTGGTGAGAATGTGGATCTCACTGCCACCTGGCAATTGAGGTGAATAGCACCACTAATTAAGGGAAAAATGAGTAATTACGTGAGAGAGAAAGGACTAGAAAATTGTATTGATGGAGTGAGCTGAAGAAAGGTGGGTGGGGGGGGGGGAAGGCTCAAGTGGCTTCTACACAGAGATAATTTATGTGCTATTAATTGGATAGAAATATTTCTAAAATTACAGTCCATCTTATCACAGGTCAGAAATATCATGGATGGTTTCATGTTAAGTGATTACTTTGAAACATGAAAACATGGTTAACATTTTGTATACTTTGGAGGATGTACACCTAGAAGAGCCGTGAGAGAAATGAGTAATGGCATAGGCTGATGGAAAAATTATGAATATCAGAAGAAGTTCCTACACCTCTCTGACTGATCCGAGGGGATTTATAACATTGTCCCACATCATAATACACCAGCCAAAACCCAACACCTCCAGCACTGTAGAACTCCCCAAACCTAGATAAAGCACCCTGGGTTATTGGGGAAAATTGTGAAGTTTAACCTGAAGCCATTGCATCCTGAGGTAGGAATGCCATCAGCTGACCCAAATCAGAAAATGAACACGTATCCTTCATCAAGCTGCTAACCTAGTTGTGAGGGGGAATACTTTTGAGCAGACTTCTGGCATATCTTCTCTGATATCATTATGCTTCCAGACACAGTGCTCCAGTAAGCCAAGAAGGACTATGTTACCCTGACCTGCAGGCCCCATAGCCATCCTACCAGATATCATGCGAAGATGAAGAATTCACCATGCAGGAATCACCAATACGATCAACCTTAGTCCAAATATACCTCTCATTGCAATTGGTCCTCAGCCCAACAGAGAGCAGCATAAACTTAACATCCACTTATGCTGGGCACTTTTACCCTGAAACACATGTCAGACACGAATGATAGTTTGACCACCGATACCCTCTTCCACACTCCACTAAGAAAAGGCTGGTCTTTAACATTATTTCAAACGTATTGAAGATTGATTTACAGTAAAATAGAATGAGTAAAATAGGATGAGTTACTGAGTAAAATAGAGGGCTATGGGTAAGCCTAGTAATTTCTAGGGTAGGGACATGTTCGGCACAGCTTTGTGGGCCAAAGGGCCTGAATTGTGCTGTAATTGTTCTACGTCTATGTCTAACCTCACCCTATCACTGCAATTTTTGGATTACCAAGGATAGAGTCTGGCCATTTATCTGCTTCTGCTAACCGTATGATTGCTTTTGTTACATTAATGGCCAAACGATCCAATTTGCTTAAATGGAAGGATCCAATACCCCCTACTACTTTTCAATGGTTTCCTCAAACTATATCATGTTTAAACTTGGAAAAAATTAGGAGTGGTACTGTCGATCCTTCGCTTAAATTTGAAGATATTTGGAGTCCATTTATTCAATATTTTCACATGATGTAGATCCCCTTTCAATAACTTTCTAACTTAGAGGAACGGAGTTGACAACATAATATTGCTCTGTTTCTACTGAGAAATTTTAGCCCAGTTTTTTTTTCTTTTTTTGTTGTTTTTTTTGCAATTTTTCTGTTTAGTTTATATTGTTTATAATTTTTCTTATTGATTTGGGTTTTTTTTTCTTTTTTTAAATTTATATAATAAATCTTTTTCTTTCCTTTCTTTTATATTATATTCATTTACTAAGAGATCGTGGGATGTACAGATTTTTTTATATTTTATTGTTCTGTATGATTATCTATGCCATGATTGTTATCCTGATCTCTTTGTATTACATGTATAAATATTGATGCTATATATCAATCTGTATTAATTTGAAAACTAATAAAAAGATTGAAAAAGAAAAAAAAAGAAAGAAAAGGCTGGTCATTTTGTTCCTGACATTGCAAGTCCAAGATAGGCTCAATAGGCAACGTGAAAAATCCAAAAAAAACTGCAGCTGCTGGAAATCTGAAACAGAAAATGCTGGAAACACTCAGCAGGTTGGGCAGCATTGGGGAGAGAGGAATGGAATTAATGTTTCAAAGGTCACTTGTTTGTTTTCCTTTCCATCCTACTTTTACTAATTAATTTTGAGCTGTGGACATCACTGGCTAGGCCAGTGTTAATTGCTAATCCCCAATTGTTCTTGAGACGTTGGTAATGAGCTATTTTACCTGGATGAAAATACCCCTTCAGTGTTATCAGGTAGGAAATTCCAGTATTTTTGCACAGCATGAACAATAGAATGGTGATTAAGTTTCCAAGTCAGGATCATGTAAATGACTTTGTCCTTCTTAGTGGTAGAGGTTGAGGGTTCAGGAGATGCTGAAAGAGGTGAGTAAGTAGTGTAATTTGTAGGTGGTACACCATGCAGCCAAGGTGAGCCGGTGGTGGAAGGTTTAGGGTAGTGGATAGAGTGCCAATGAAGTGGGCTGCTTTGCCCTGGATAGCGTCGAGCTTCCTGAGCGTTGGTATCCAGGTGAATGGTGGGTATTCCTTCACGCTCCTGACATACACCTTGTACATAGTGGAAAGCATTTTGGGGAGTCAGAAGGTAAGTTACTCACTACAGGATGCCTGCTCTTGTAGCATTAGGTGGTCTGGTTAATTTACTGGTTAGAAGTGAACCTCTACTCCCACCTTCAACCCACTACCGCCCCCAGGATGCGATGGTGGGGAAGTTTGCAATGAAGCTGTATTGCTGTCGGAGATGGTTAGTTTCTCTCTTGTTGGAGCTGGTCATTACCAAGTTCTTGTATGGCATGGTTGTTATTTCTATGGCAGCCAGCCCATGAATGAATGTTGTCTAGGTCTCACTGCTTGCAGTACAGGCTGCTTCATTTGCAGGGCTTTAATCTGATACATTGTTTGAAGGCTAATTTAGCTCTATCTATTGCATGCTTGGTTTGTTGTTTAGTGCACATGTGGTTACATTCATCAAGTTGGCTCTTCATCCTTGGTATTCCTGATGCTCCTGCCGGGATGTCCCACTATGTTCATTGCCAAACCAGGGATATTCCCTGGCTTGATAGTAATGGTTGAGTGAAGGATATCCCGGGCTGTGAGGTTTAAGGTTGTGGAGGAGTACATTCCTGATGGTCTACAGTGCCTCATGGATGCCCTGTTTCAAGCTGCCAGATCAGTTCAATGCTGTTACTGCTGAGCTACTCTTGGTGATGTACGTGGAAGTCCTCCAATCAGAGTGCTGGGATCAGATTCAAACCAGCACAGATATAATAAAGCCTTGCCACCCTACCATGTCACCTGGACTCCACATTGCTTTATATTTAAACATTCAGAATGTTGGAGAGGGAAACAATACTTGTTTGTGAGTGAATGCAAAATATTTTTCCCCAAAGTAAAATACTGCACCTGTTTAAATTCCAAAATAAAAGCTGGCACGGTGAGACTCCTGCACACGATGGACAGCCTCTGCAGAGAGACCTTTCCGCAGGTCTGTTCATCTCTCCACAATACTCCCACCAAGCTAACATTATCAAAGCGGAAAATGCTGGGCAAGAGAACGCCAAATGTGAACCAGATAAATAAATCAATGTATCAGAAACAAAAGAGCATCAGACCTTGGCATCTAGGATGTGAGATGCGACGTCCACAGCTGCAAGTCCTGCTGCACCAGCTGCCGCCGTCACCAGAAGAGTCTCCCTGGCAAACGTCACCAGAAACAAGGGGACACAACTTCAAATTAGATGCAGGCCTCTCAGAAATACAAGACATCTTCATTAGTCACACGTACATCGAAACACATAGTGAAATGCATCTTTTGTGCAGAGTGTTCTGGCAGCAGCCCGCAAGTGTCGCCACACTTGCGGCGCCAACATAACATGCCCACAACTTCCTAACCTGCACGTCTTCAGAATGTGAGAGGAAACTGGAGCACCCGGAGGAAACCCACGCAGACACAGGGAGAACGTACAAACTCCATAGACAGCGGGTGGAATTGAACCCGGGTCGCTGGCGCTGTAATAGTGTTACGCTAACTGCTACACTACTGTGCCTGCCCTACAGAAGCACATGCTCACAAAACAACACCCATGGTGCTTCTGAACCATAGTAGCGAGGTATTTGGTTAGTGACCAACACCCCAGCCAAAGAGGTGAGTTTTAAGGACTATATTAGAAGTCAGGATCTTTCCCCACAAGCATGTTGCTGAGAAGCAATGCCCAGCATGCAACAACATCACATGAACCAGAAAGCTCCCAGATTTGATCTCTGGTTAGTGTTTATCTGACTATCTTAATCAAGATACACGAAGGTATGCAACAATTGCCTCATGATTCTCCAATGCTGACTGCCTCCAGGTGACACTTGCTGGGAGGTTTATGTATGCTGAAATTCAAGAGGAATGAGAATGGACTGGCCATTCTTTTCACCTCCCCCTGTGAAAAATTCACCTCCAACATTTATACTGCATTGGTGCTTGAAGAAAAGCCCATTGGCAGAGTTGCTGGAGAGGGAACAGTTGTAGTGCTCACAGAATGATCACAAATGATGTCGCCTCTTTAGTTACCTCGGAACCCACAAAGCCGGAGTGGAAGTTATCCTCGATCCCTGAGGACTGCCTCAGAAAGAGGAGGATGAGAACAAAAAGAAAGTTGTGAATTTGGTGACAGTGATAACTGACTGCAGAGGGTGAAGGGATTCTGCTCTTTGTCTCTGTTAAGTTGTGGTTTGAGAGAGCTTAGTTGAGATTTAGTCTAATTTTCATATTTTCTTTTGAAATGGAAGCCAATTCAGTCCACTGAGTCTATGCTGGCTCTCAGAGAGAACATTTCCATCAATTCCATTCCCCACCTTATTTTCCTGTAACCTATTCTCTCTCTCTCATACCCATTAACACCCACCAGAGTCTCCTGCCACCCACTGTGTCCAGTTAACCTACCAATCAGCATATCTTTGGGATGTTAGAGAAAACAAAAGCACCTGCGAGAAACCCACGCACCCCCCAAAGACAGCAGCAGAGCTCAGAATTGAACCTGGGTCACTGGGGCCATGAGACGGTTGCACTAACTGCAGCACCACAGGTGTTTAGTGTGTACAAAGAAAAACTAACAGCAGACTGAAAATTTGATATAGATAGTGTAAATGAAGTCACAGGTTGTGTATCTGTGCTACAGGGAAATTGCTAGACAGTAAGACTGTCCCAGGTGAAGTTTGGAGTACAGGTTGAAACTTGCTAGTCAGGCACTCTCAGGATCTGACTGGTGTCGAGTCACAGAAAAAATTGCCTCCGATCATCTTCCTCTGAGTAGGAGAACTGTTCTTTTTAAGTACAGACAGTCCCCTGTTCACGTGAGGGTTCTGAGAACTGTCTGTAACCCAAAGTTTCTTTAAGTTGGAAATATTGTCGACTGAGATTGCAAAAGTTGCACTGGTAGGTTAATTAGCTACAGATTAGTATAGATCTGAATTAATTTTTGATCTTGGTGAGATCTTAGTTAATTATCACAGATCTGTACCACAGATTCAAAACATACCAGACCACATGAGTTGCTAGATCACAGAGTGCTGTCTATAGAGTTTCAACCGGGTTTTATCGTGAATCTCTGTCTCAAAGTTACTGACAGCAAGACCATTTGCAGAGGAGGATGATGTAGGGAAAAGAATGATGGAGTTGGATTAATTCAAAGGCTCTTTCGATGAGACAGTCTGGCATGTTGGGCTCAATAGTCTTGTTCAATGCTGTACACTTATAAATTTTGTTACAAGTTTAAAACTGCCAAACATTGAAATGAAGTTAAAAGGAGAAACACTGGAGCAGAAACTCCGTCACCACATGGAAGTTTTTGCGCAGAGTTTTCTCCACAACCTGTTTTTCCCACAGTCGACAGAGGACCTCCTGCATTATCTGCTGACAACCACATGAAAGGCAAACTATGACTGAATGACGTCACCTCTCACCCTGGCTGTGTCTTTGCTCGGTGCTTCAGAGCCAGGATCGCTGTGCCGTATGATACCGGTAACACAGTCGCCACCTCATAAGAGATCTTCTCATCAATTGGCCACAGCATCTATAGGGATTTCAGGCATATCAGATACACACTTAAAACCAAACCAGCACATTAGCCACTGCTGATTGCACTGTTCCCATCTTCCTCCCTCTCCCCTCCAGTATGTTGTCAGTCATTCTGCAGTGCACTTTCATGTGCCAACCTAATCATCAAATACCAACAGGCTTTTTAAACATCACCCGCTATCCATTCTGTAACTGAGGTTACTGGATTGCAACGAGGAGCACTCAGGTTAAAAGGTGCACCGACAGCATCTGGCACCCCTGCTTAAACTCCTTTGCAGGTTAGATGTTTGGTCCATACAATGCAAAACACCGCAACCCAACCTTTAACCACGAGACTACTTGGAGGAGCAGGGGACACTTTTTAAACCAGGTGGTTAACAATATTACTGTCAATCAGAGGGACGAGGCTGGGACAAAACTTGAGCCAGAGTGATTACAGTCACAGTGAGATCTCCAGGGTTGATTGCTGGGATAAATATCCAATCATCCCCATTCTGGCTTGAATTACAGTGCACTATATGTAGTCGAGTCATACAGCATGGAAATGGGTCCTTCGGCCCAACTGGACCATGCCAACCAAGATTCCCATCTAAGCTAGTCCTGTTTGCCCGCGTTTGGCCCATATCCCTCTAAACCTTTCCTATCCATGTACCTGTCAAAGTGCCTTTTAAATGTTGTTAATGTACCTGCCTCAACCACTTCCTCTGGCAGCTCATTCCATATACTGACCATTCTTTGGGTGAAAAAGTTGCCCCTTCAGGTTCCTATTAAATCTCTCCCCTTTCACCTTAAACCTATGTCCTCTAGTTCTTGATTCCCCAGTCCTGGGAAAAAACCTGTGTGCATTCACCCTGTCTATGCCCCTCATAATTTTATACACCTCTATAAGATTACCCCTCAGTCTCTGACACCCCAATGAAAAAAGTCCTAACCTGCTCAGCCTCTCTGCATAATTCAGTCCCTCGTGTCCCAGCAACATCCTTATAGTTCTCTGCACTCTTTCCAACTTAATGACATCTTTCCTATTGCAGGGTGACCAAACCCGAGCACAATATTCTTAATGCGGCCTCACCAATGCCTTGTACAACTGCAACATAACATCCCAATCCTATACACAATGCCCTGACTGATAAAGGCCAGCGTGCCAAAAGTCTTCTTCACCACCCTGTCTACCTGCGATGCCATGTTCAGGGAACCAAGTACTTGTACTCCTAGGTCCTTCTGTTCTACAACACCTTCCAGGGCCCTACCATTCACTGTCAAAGTCCTACCCTCATTTGTCTTCCCAAAATGCAACAGCTTGCACCTATCCGAATTAAACTCTATTTGCCATTCCTCAGCCCACTTACCCAGCTGATCGAGATCCCTCTGTCAATCCTGATAACCATCTTCACTGTCAATGACATCACCTATTTTAATATCTTCAACCCTACTAACCATGCCTTGTACATTCTCATCCAAATCATTGATATAGATGACAAATAGTAATAGACTTAGCACCGAGTCCTAGGGACACCATTAATCATGGGCCTCCAATCCAAAAAACAACCTTTCACCATCACCCTCTGCTTCCTACCATCAAGCCAATTCTGTATCCAATTAGCTAGTTCTGCCTGGATCCCATGTGATCTAACTTTCCATAGCAGCCTACCATGCGAAACCTTATCAAAGGCCTTACTGAAGTCTATATAGACTATATTTACCACCCTGCCGTCATCGACCTTCTTGGTTACTTCGAAGAATTCAACGAAATTCATGAGACATGATCTCCCACGCACAAAGCCGTGCTGACTATCCCTATTTTACCCATCTTTCCAAATGCCTGTATATCTTATCCTGCAGACATTAAACGTGCTATCCCTGCCACCGTGGACCAGCACCAGTTTGCCTACCGGGCAAATAGATCAACAGAGGATGCAATTAGTCTCACCTACCATACTGCTCTGGCGCACCTGGAAAGACCGGACACGTATGTCAGGATGCTCTTTTTGGACCAGTTCAGCCTTTAACACAGTTATTCCCAGCAGACTAGTGTCCAAACTCCACAGCCTGGGCCTGAATACAACAATCTGTAACTGGATTATGGACTTTCTGACCAATCGTCCGCAGACTGTCAGGTTAGGAGGGCACATATCTTCCACCCTCACCCTGAATACTGGTGTTCCCCAGGGGTGTGTGCTGAGTCCCTTCCTGTATGCCCTTTTTACTCATGACTGTTCATCCGACCATGAAACAAACACCATCATAAAGTTTGCAGACGACACAACAGTCGTTGGCCTGATCATGAACAATAATGAATTGGCATACAGGGATGAGGTACAAAACCTGACAGCCTGGTGTTCTGCCAACAATCTCATTCTCAACACCCAAAAGACTAAAGAGATTGTGGTGGATTTCAGGAAGTCAAGGAAGATAGATCTTGGTCCAGTGTTCATTGGTGGCGAGGCTGTGGACAGAGTCTCCAGTTTTAAATTCCTGGGGGCATACATCACCGAGGACTTTTCCTGGGCAATACACACCTCAGCTGTCATTAGGAAGGCACAGCAATGCTTCTATTTTTTGAGGAAATTGAGGAGAGCCAGATTGTCTCAGAACATTCTGGTGAACATCTACCGGTGTGCGATGGAGAGCATCCTGACATACAGCATTACTGCTTGGTGTGCCAGCTGCACTAGGAAGGAGCAGAAGGCTCTGCAGAGGGTCATCAAGATGACCCAAAACATCATTGGGACTCAGTTACCAGTGATGGAGGACATCTATCAGGCTCGATGTCGGAGCAGGGCTTTAAACATCATTCGAGAACCAGCTCACCCTGCTCACTACCTTTTTAAACTACTCCCCTCTGGTAGGCGATACAGGACAATACATGCACACACTACAAGACCGAAACACAGCTTTTTTCCCCAAAGCTGTTAAATTGTTGAACATGGACTGACACCTCCTATACATACATACACATATTATGTCTTCCCCCCTTTACCGGCTGGACTCATCATGGTGTTATTTAATATATTGATATGCTGCTGATTATCATTATTATTATCATGGTTCATTTGCACACTGCCTTTTTTTTATACTTTATATTTGTGTAAGTATGTCTGTTTTATTTTATAGTTATAATTGCTCTTATCAATTTACTGTTCTGGTTTTTATTAGGCAAGGGAGTGCCATCATAATCTCGTTGTGTTGTTGTTGTAACAGTACAATGACAAATAAAGAAATAAAGATAAAGAATCCCCCCTCATAACTTTCCAACTACTGATAATAGGCTTACTGGTCTATGGTTCCTTTGTTTTTTTTGCCACTCTTCTTAAATAAAGGCACAACATAGCCACCCTCCAGTCTTCCAGCACTTCACCCATTGCTAGTGATGATGCATGCATCTCAGCCAGGGCTCCCACAATTTCTTCTTTAGCTTCCCTCAGTGATCTTGGATATATATACACCTGATCAGGCCCTGGAGATTTATCTATCTTCATAGAAACATGGAAAACCTACAGCACAATTCAGGCCCTTCAGCCCACAAAGCTGTGCCGAACATGTCCCTACCTTAGAAATTACTAGGCTTACCCATAGCCCTCTATTTTTCTAAGCTCCATGTACCTATCCAACAGTCTCTTAAAAGACCCTATCGTATCCGCTTCCACCACCGTTGCCGACAGCCCATTCCATGCACTCACCACTCTGAGTAAAAAACTTACCCCTGACATCTCCTCTATACCTACTCCCCAGCACCTTAAACCTGTGTCCTCTTGTGGCAATCATTTCAGCCCTGGGAAAAAGCCTCTGACTATCCACATGATCAATGCCTCTCATCATCTTATACACCTCTATCAGGTCCCCCCCTCATCCTCCGTGGCTCCAAGGAGAAAAGGCTGAGCTTACTCAACCTGTTTTCATAAGGCATGCTCCCCAATCCAGGAAGCATCCTTGTAAATCTCCTCTGCACCTTTTCTATGGCTTCCACATCCTTCCTGTAGTGAGGCGACCAGAACTGAGCACAGTACTCCAAGTGGGGTCTGACCAGGGTCCTATATAGCTGCAACATTACCTCTTGGCTCCTAAATTCAATTCCACATTGATGAAGGACAATACACCACATGCCTTCTTAACCACAGAGTCAACTTGTGCAGCTGCTTTGAGCATCCTATGGACTCAGACCCCAAGATCCCTCTCATCCTCCACACTACCATTAATACTATACTCTGCCATCATATTTGACCTACCAAAATGAACCACTTCACACTTATCTGGGTTGAACTCCATCTGCCACTTCTCAGTCCAGTTTTGCATCCTATCTATGTCCCGCTGTAACCTCTGACAGCCCTCCACACTATCCACAACACCTCCAACCTTTGTGTCATCAGCAACCTTACTAACCCATCCCTCCAATTCCCCATCCAGGTCATTTATAAAAAATCACAAAGAGTAAGGGTCCCAGTACAGATCCGAGGTACACCACTGGTCACTGACCTCCATGCAGAATATGACCCGTCAACAACCACTCTTTGCCTTCTGAGAGCCAGCCAGTTCTGGATCCACACTGCAATGTCCCCTTGGATCCCACGTCTCCTTACTTTCTCAATAAGCCTTGCATGGGGTACCTTATCAAATGCCTTGCTGAAATCCATATACACTACATCTACTGCTCTCCCTTCATCGATGTGGTTAGTCACCTCCTCAAAAAATTCAATCAGGCTCGTAAGGCAGGACCTGCCCTTGACAAAGCCATGCTGACTATTCTTAATCATATTATACCTCTCCAAACGTTCATAAATCCTGCCTCTCAGGATCTTCTCCATCAACTTACCAACCACTGAAGTCAGACTCACTGGTCTATAATTCCCTGGGCTATCTCTACTCCCTTTCTTGAATAAGGGAACAACATCCGCAACCCTCCAATGTTCCGGAACCTCTCCTGTCTCCATCGACGATGCAAAGATCATCGTCAGAGGCTCAGCAATCTCCTCCCTTTCCTCCCACAGTAGCCTGGGGTACATCTCATCCGGTCCCGGTGACTTATCCAACTTGATGCTTTCCAAAAGTTCCAGCACCTCCTCTTTCTTAATATCTACTTGCTTAAGCTTTTCAGCCTGCTGAAAGTCCTCACTACAATCACCAAGATCTTTTTTCTGCAGTGAATACTGATGTAAAGTATTCATTAAGTACCTCTGCTATTTCTTTTGGATCCATACACACTTTCCCATTGTTGCACTTGATGGGTCCTATTCTTTCGCGTCTTATCCTCTTGCTCTTCACACACCTGTAGAATGCCTTGGGGTTTTCCTTAATCCTGCCCGCCAAGGCCTTCTCATGTCCCCTTCTGGCTCTCCTAATCTCCTTTAAGACATCCAGTACCTCCTCTGCTGTAATGCAGACTATCCCTAAGATGTCCCCAGTAATTTTTAGAGTCATCAAATCGGACTTTAGATTTTTAGTAACTACTTCAACTTATTACAACACAGGAGGCCACTCTGCCCATGCTGGCTCCCATCAGTCCCACTCTTTTTGTCTTAATTCCCTGCAACCCTGCAACTTATTCTCTCTCACATACCCATTAACTTCCCCTCTGATTCTTTTTCCATTTACTTCAACTAAAAGGTAATTTACAGCAGCCAGTTAACTACCACATGTCTTTGGGATGTGGGAGGGAAACAGAGCACTTGGGAGAAATCTACGTGGTCACAAGGAGAACATGCAAACTCCACACAGACAGCACCGGAGGTCAGGATCAAACCCGGGTCGCTGGAGCTGTGAGGTAGCAGCACTAACTGCAGTGCCATCATGCCACCCACAAACATATTCATCACCCCTCCAATACTTCTCCACAGTGAGTTAGCAATGTAAATCATGGTAATGCAAGAGGACAGGGATATCTCCATCACAGCTGAAAGTACATTGCCCTATCCTTCCCCACATCTTGCAGCCACTTGATTCAGACCAGTATTGGCATATCCTAGGAAGTCACTTAGCCTCCACACTCAAATAAAAGACTGCAGGGAGGATCACAGATGGAGATAGGATAATTTATCTGAACATTAATGTCACCTTAAAGTAAAAATAAAGTGATGGAATCAGCAAAGGTCATTAGTCTCTTATACCAAGAATATTCCTTTCCACTTATCATACTTGACCTGAAAACGGTGTACTTCTGAACAAATCACAAGAACCTAGTAACCATCAGCTGGCAGAGTGCGAGTACAGAACTACAGGTTTAAACTAATAAGCCTCACTGGAACAGACGAGTCTCCCTTCATCTCTTTCTTTCTCACAGCCTAGTGGACATGAGTTCCTAGTTAAATTCATACACGTCATGCTAGTTAATAACTTAAACAAAAAGTACCCGATTGGCAGTTGGTAGTGAAGTTCGTGAAGACTGCTTATAGACTAAGATGAGGTGAGCAAACTCCAAAACACCATGTCACATGTACAAGGCACGGGTGGGGGTGGGGGGCAGCGTAGAAGCTGACAGGAGTCAGGGCAAATGCCTTGAATACCCTCATGATGTCGCAGTCCTTCACAGATTAATGAAACACTTTTTGAAGTGTAACCTCTGTTGTAATGTTGGGTGTCACAGCAGCTAATTAAGCATGGCAAGGTGTCACAGAGTGGGATGTGACCACTCTAATGGTGTTGGTCAAAGGACAATTATTGAGCATTCTGCAAGAGCCTTGGCTTGTCTAAAGTTGTAGCCAATGTGAGAACATGAGAAAGAAGTTGAGTAAAAACCTAAACTCCAGAGGAGTCGATTCAACGGTGTCCTTACCTGTTACCTGTGGATTCAGGCTTTTAAGACACATCATATCCCCCTTGAAGTAGTATTTAAACCACACATCCTGAACCAAACATTATTCCAAACTGCACTCCTCCTTCTCCATCTCAGCGCAAACCATTGTTTCGCCCAGAAAAGTCACTAGATTTTGAGGAAAGAATTGTCACCTTCGCCCAGCTCCTCTGAAATTCTGTGCCACTCACCTTATGGTTAACAATGCACTGTTCTGCCATTGCCCCAAGGGAACTCACGCCTATCACTCGGTCTCCCTAAACAGAATATAAAACAGATCTCATTTGATAAATAAACTCATGTTATATACAGTTCAGCAACACTTACAGATGGAGAGGTTTGTTGGCATTCCACCAATTCCCCAAAAAATGGGGGGGGGGGGAAGCAGACAACAATGCTGAATCCAGTTCCTAATCAATTTTCGTTTTGAATGACCAGTTGGCATTTCCTGACAAGAATCATTTGTCGAAAATATTGTATCTTCAAATGATATTTACTGACATAGATTAAATATTTTATGATTTTTCATTCAAATTATTGGAGCTTTATTGCCACAGGATTTTCATCTTTTTAAAATATAATCCAACTATAATAGTGGAGAATAAAAAAGACAATGAAAGATCAAATGGGGAATAAACCATTAAGTTAAGACAACATCAAGGCACTTTACAAAAGCAATGAAAATTATAATAAAAGAGACCAATTAACTCCAAAGAGAGAGACTTTTCCCTTATATTGCTCCTCTACATTTTTGAAGCTTCTCTCATTGGCAACTAATTCTACAGATACCCAAATGACCATTTACAATGTGCAAGGCGGGGCAATGAAAATCATCTGACTTTGACTGTGGAGTGAGGATATCACATCCGAGCTCAAGGCACATTCCACGCTTCCCCAAATCTGCACTTCCCATCAGAAGCCAAATGCATCGTTACGAGGTGTGCAGGTTGGTCTGCCAATTGGCCGCAAATTTTCTTTTGTATAGGCAGGTGGCAGGAGAACTGGTAGTGGGTGGGGGAGGAGGTGGGTCGGTGTTTGGATGCAGGAGGGAAAATAGTTTTGGTGCAGCTGGGTGCTTAATGGTTGGCATGGATGGGCCGAAGGACCCACTTCCATGCTGCCTGACTCGATGAGAAGCAGGAACCCAACTTTCAGGCCCCTCACCACTTCCACTGGCAAACCCTCTGGTGCCCGTAGTACCTTGCTTGGCAGGTTGAAGCTGACTGAGTGAACCTTGGAAGGTTATCTCTGGATGTGCGCCATACAGCTTGGCACTAAACTACATTTAGCCCCCAAGTACACTAAATGGACCCAATGCATCTGAACTGTGAAGTCTTACCTTGGAAACCCCTGTGACATTTGTACCAACTTCTATCACTGATCCTGTGAACTCCATTCCTGCAAAACAAACATAACCCACTGGGGAAATGGTTTAGACCAAGCAAACTATTTTATTTACCTACACATCACTCGATATTTTGTGACTGTTGCTGTCACAAAAGAAGTGGAGAGTAGAGAGGGAGAGAGGCTGATCTCTGCTTATCAAAACAGCCAAAAAAAACAGTCAAGTCATGTAGTCATCAAGTCAGTAGGAGGAAAACTCATCACTTCCAGCATGCTGAAGGCCTTCTGAAGTGCTCGTCACCCTGCGATTTAAGAGCCTTCTCAAGTTTGTCCAACTTCCATGAATTTTAATCTGCTCTCTTGTTGCTTCCAAGAAACCTTGGAAACAGTGCTCCAGATTAAAGGCATCCAGGCCATTTAATAATGTGTACACCCTCTTTCATTTACCTCTCTCCAAAGGTCTCTAATCTTTCCAGATGGCCCTGAGCATCTCGGCCCACCCAACATTGACCTGGACCTCTGCCCACTGATGAGCTATCACACCCCTGGCCTTTGCCCTGCACTTTCCTCAGCTGCAGATCCACTGAACACATCCTCAGCTCCAGTTTTGATACCCTGTTCCCTAGGGAAATCATAACCCTCTCTCTCTAACTCTGGCAGTTCCTCCTGGCATAGACCCATCTCTGTTCCATTGTGCTCAAGCTTACAGCGTGAACATTTATGGAATTAACAGGCTTGGCCATTGGCCACCATTTCTGGCTGAATCAGATAAGACAACATTGGGTTTAAATTTCATAGAGTCTCATGGAAAAGGGCCCTTCGGCCCACCGAGTCCAGACCAACCATCAAACACCCACTTAGATTAATCCCATTTTATTCTTCCCACGTTCCTATCGACTTCCCCTCCCCACCCTCCTCAGTTTCAACCAATCACCTGCGCACCTGGGTCAACATACAGTG
Organism: Pristis pectinata; assembly: GCF_009764475.1. Lineage (NCBI taxonomy): Eukaryota > Metazoa > Chordata > Chondrichthyes > Rhinopristiformes > Pristidae > Pristis > Pristis pectinata. The sequence continues at coordinate 63,807,640 of NC_067407.1, forward strand.
GCCAAATAATCTACCAACTGGGACACCTTTGCAATGTGAGAGGAAACAGGAATACCCAAGGGAAACCCACACGATGACAGGGAGAATGTGCAGACTCCACATAATCAGCACCCAAGGTCAGAATTGAACCCGGGTCGCTGGAGCTGTGAGGCAGCAGTTCTACTCACTAGGTCATCGTGCCTCTGCCCCAGCTCCAATTCAAACCATCTTGTTAAACCTCCCTCTCCTTTCCCTTTGAGTAGCTCATGGACTTCCTTATCACTAAGATGGAAACCATCCATTAGTCACTTTCATCCCAGACTGCCAAGCCAAAGTCCCTTGAGGTTCCCTGCCTACTCAAGATCTAAATTCTCATTTAATTTGTTTCTCTCCCAACTTCCCTCAAACCGTCTCTGAACTCCTTCCAAAAAGTCCCACCTCCTGCACCCTTTATCTCAATTCCACTAATCACCCACCTTCCCCTCCTGGCCCCATGTTAGCTGTTGGTAAAAAGTTTTCTCCTTGGGTACTGTCCCTTCCGCTTCAAATCTGCACAATGGCTCATCTGCTCAAAAGGCAACTTCTGTTCTTGCAACTGCCCTTCACCATCAGTCCTTCTGGTTCTTAAACATGCATCAGCTCCTGGATGTGTGCCCGTTTTTGCTGTAGTCCCACGTCTGAACCTCTGCATCAGGCCTCCATTTCTGCGGCTGCACTGACAGAGCCCTGACCAATGTCAGAAATGGCATTCAGTATGCCCACGTGCATGGCGACCAGTCCTCTTCGACCTTGGACACAGGTGACCCGGTGGCACTGTAGGTAGTGCTGCTGCCTTACAGCTCCAGTGACCCAGGTTTGATCCTGACCTCAAGTGCTGACTGCGTGGAGTTTGCAGGTTCTCCCCGTGTTCCCCTGGGTGCTGCGCTTTCATCCCACATCCCAAAAACATACCGGTAGGTTAACCAACTACTGTAAATTATCCCCAGGGTAGGTAAGTGGGAAAAGAAAGCGGAGTTGATGGGCATGTGAAAGAGAAGACTCCAGTGCTACAGGTTTGATGGGATTGCTTTGTTGGGGTCTGGAATGGTCCCAATGGGCTGAATAGCCTCCTTCTGTGCTCTGGTAAGTCCGCACCATCCTCCACACTGTAACTAAGCTGGCTGGGACTGCCCCTCCTTGTTCCATTCCCCTCTATCCACTCACCGCCAAAAAACCACATACCATGGTTTCCCTGCCTACGTGTCACAGTCAGCCCTGGAGTGCCCTGCAAGGCCCCCAACCCTATTTCTCATCTACACGCTGCCCTTAGTGACATCCTTCACACGTACACTGACAACACTCAGCACTGTCTCACCACCACCACTCTTGACCCCCGCACTCCCTCTGGTTTGTCACGCAGCTTGTCTGAGATCCATTTAATAGATGAGCAGAATGTTTTTCCAAAACTGCAAAGACCAAATCCACCACCTTTGGACCTCTGATACAATGTGTCCCCTCGCTTCCAACTCCATCCTTCCAAAGGCAAAATATCGCAGATGCTGAAAACCCAACGCCATGGGCTCTGGGCTACTCCCTAGCAAGTGTCTGAGACTGAACAAGTAAATGGCGATCCTAACATAATATCTTACCTGTTCCATCATCAGGACTATCTGCGGCCACCTTTTCAGTATCATCCGGATTAACTCAGAACCCTATCTAAGTTTCTTTTACCTCCATTACTCTCCCATCTTGAACCACTAAATTGAGTTCATCCAACACTCTGCCTCTTGACTCCTAATTTGCACCAAGTTCTATCAGCCATCTCCATGTGCTCACTGACCCAAGTTAGCTCCTAGTCCCAAAACACTTTCAGTGGCTTTGACTTAGTTGGTAGCAACTCTCTCATTACACCACAGGCAAATCCCTCCGCATCATCAAAAGTATCTACATGAGGTGCTGCCTCAAAAAGGCAACATCTGTCATCAAAGATCCCCACCATCTGGGCCATGCCACCTTCTTACAGCTACCATCAGCAGGAGGTACAGAAGCCTGAAGTCCCACACCACCAGGTTCAAGAACAGCTAATTTCATTCAACCATTCGGTTCTTGAACCAACCTGCACAACCCTAATCACTATGTCAGTTTAGCAACACTATGACCACTTTGCACTAAAATAGACTTTTTTGTTCTAATTGTGTTCTTTCTTATATAATTTTGTATAATTGACGTGTAATTTATGATATTCTTGTGAACATTATGTCTTCAATGCTATGTGCCTGTGATGATGCTGCTGCAAGTAAGTTTTTCATTGCACCTGTGCAAACATGTACTTCTGCATATGACAATATACTCAACTTTAACTTTTCTCTGTCAGTCAGAAGGATATAGGTTCAAGTCCCACTCCTGAGACACAAGTACAAAAACTTAGGCCAACATTCCAGTGCAGTCATAAAACAGTGTTGCACGATCTGAGATATCATTTTCCAATAAGACATTAAATCAATCACCCACCAGCCCTATAAAGCTGGACATAAAAGATCCCATCGTACTATTGCAAAGAGCAGGGCATCTACCCCTGGATTCCTGTCCGATATAGTTTCCTCACCCACACTGCTAAAAACAAACTATTTGATCATTACCTCCCTACCGCTTGAGGGAGCTTGCTGTGTGCAAATAGGTTGCTCCATTTTCCAACATGATGACACTTCAAAAGCACTTCAATGGTTGTAAAGCACTTTGATTTATCCTGAAAAACCTGTGAAACACACTGTATAGATATAAGCCTTAATTTTCCACTTTCTTTTTTAAAATTCTCAAACTTGTCTTGAAATTTATCTGCAACATCACCACCTCCTATATTTAGTCTTCCTAATTCTAGCCTCTGGCACCTTGCTGACTTAGTCCACTTCCCCACTGCTGGGTGTCCTTTAAGCATCTTAACCCCCGACTCCAATTCTGTTTGATAAAAATAAGAAAATAGCAAGAGCGATGTTCTTACACAACCAAAGCTGGCGTTACCTGGAGTGAAGGGGAGCTGTGGTCGCTGCTGATACAGTCCCTGGCATATCAGAATGTCAGCAAAGTTCACACCGCAGCATTGAACATCCACTCGCACCTAACAACAAAAGGCAGGAGAGATTCTAGTTGGAGAGATTCAGTACAGCTCCAGAAAATAATAATCAATAGAACGTTATTTGTCTCAGTTGGTGTCCATGTGTCAGTCAGAGTGTCAGTGCACATCCAACATTAGATCCTGACATCCATTTTAGCCTATGTACAGTGGACACACCTCCACCTCCTCACAGTCAATGCCTGTTCTCATGTACAAGGAGCTTAACATGAGCCGGTTGTCAGGTTCTTAATTAATTTTATTGCTTAGCACATGGAGCATTAAGTGTAATAAGCAAGTATTTATTTTCTGTTTACTTTCGTATCTGAACCAAACGAACAATTATGTAAACAACCTGAATCCATCCATGTGGAATGATTTACCTCGGTAGGTTTGAGGGCAACTGAAGGCAATTGCTGGATCTCTAATGGCTTCTTCAAGTCAGTACACTGCACCGCTAAGTATGAATCCCTTGAATCTGAGGCACTGTTGGTACCAATTTCTGCCAGTCTGGGTTTTTTCCTTATTAAATTATTACTCCTGTGCAAAAAGAATAAATGTTATTTTTAATCTAGGACCCTTAATTGCCAAAGTTTGCACATTCTCTCTGTGACCGGATGGGTTTCTCCCAGGTACTCCTCTTTCCACCCACATTCCAAGGACATGTGGGGCCACTCTAAGTTGCCCCTAGCGCGTCAGAGAGTGGTAGAAATCTGGGAGAATTGGTGGTAATGTAGGGTGAATAAAATAAACACACGTAAGTTTAGTGTAATTGGGTGCTTGATGCACAGAGCTGGCGGATGTAGGGTCTGCTTCTGCTCTGTATCTCTCTCTATAAAAATAAAAAGTGCCAAAACCGAAGACGTAGAAAATCTGAAATAAAAATGCTGGAAACACTCAGCAGGTCAGTAAACCTCTGTGGAGACAACCTGAAACATTAACTATTTCTCCTGGCACAGATGCTGCCTGATCTGCTGAGGCTTTCCAGCATTGACCGTGAAGTGCCAGAACTCACCGCGACCATTAAGCCATCATCAGGTGAGGGCAGAATCACACAGGTTGTTGCCCTCGTCAAATAACGAGCACACACACACACACACACACACACACAGGAGTCACATGTCTGGAATCTGGCGCCAATTACGTACAGCACGGGATCGAGAGAAGTACGTGAAAACAGTTTCAACCTTGGAACCGAGCTGAAAAAGGCTCCAGTAGCTGACTGGCCTGTGGCTGTTAATCTGTAATAGGTTAGCATATTATTTTTCTGAAAGGTGTGTTCAAAATTGAGGTGAACCTGCCCCTTTGGTGATTCACAAAAAACAAAACACCCGATGCTGGAATTTGGAGCGAAAAAAAACTGCTGGAGGATTTCAGTGGGTCGAGCTGTGGAAGTAGGGTCGACGTTTTGGTCTCGATCCGCTGAGTTCCTCCATGCAATGTGTTTTCTACCCCTTTGGTCCTGTACTGTTCTTAGCCTGATCTGAGGAGGCTGCAGTGTAAAGGCATCAGTAAAATGTTTTTTAAACAGGCTATGCAGATCAGGAGATCTGCAGCTGTGGCTCAAGGCCCGACAGCAACATTTTCTTTAGCAAAACAGCACCAGTGAGGCCGAATTTTGTATTTAATGTTCGTGCAAGAAACAAACGGACTCCTGCCCGGAGCGTTGGCAACTAAATGCATGCTGCCTTTTAGGCCTCAGCACGGGATAGAGCGCAGGCCCACGGCAGAAGCGCAATCTCAGCTTCCGTCTCCAATGCTGGGCGCTAACCTGACCGCGTTGCGCCGGACGCCCTGCAACACGACGCCCAAGCCCACCGTCGCCGCTCGCCTCATCGTCCCCGTCCGTCAGCAGTTGATTGACAGCTCCCAGGCCCAGGAAATGCTCGACTGCGCCGTCTACCCACGACCGATGGGTACTGCAGCAGACAACCTGTCCAACCACAATGCTAATACGGAGTGCTGAAGGAGGCGTTCTGGGAGCTTGGCTCACTTGACGTTAAGACTACCTGGCGCCTGGCCATGTGAAAGTTGTAAATGTTGCATTGAGATAAAAGTTTGGCTCCTCTGTAGTTGAGGAGCTTTGCACCTGTTTTGTGCCGGCGGCTACTGTAAAGATAAAAGTACAGGGTGTAGAACAGGATGGCAATTTACAAAGGCTGACTGGAGTATTATCAGACAACTTGACACAGAGCCCTTGAGGTGATATTGGTGCAATTGACCGAATGCTTTAAAAAAAAATCTGAAAAAGGAAGGGGAGGATACAGACCAACCCACAATCACTGAAAACTGCAACAGGTAATTAGGAAGCAAATATTATAGTGGCCTTTATTGCAAGAGGATTTGAGCACAGAGTAAAGATTTCTTATTCCTTTTATACGGGGCCTTGGTGACATCACATCTGTTGCACTGTAGTACAATTTTGCACTGCTTATAGGCAGTGGACATTGTCTACATAGACTTCAGCAAGGCCTTTGACAAAGTCCCACATGGGAGGCTGGTCCAAATGGTTAAGTCACTAGTCATTCAGGATGAAGTAGTCAATTGGGTTAACAGTTGGCTTAGTGGGAGAAGCCAACGAGTGAAGTAGATGGTTGTCTCTCTGATTGGAGGCCTGTGACTAGTGGCGTGCTGCAGGGATCGGTGCTGGGCCCGTTGTTGTTTATCATCTATATTAACGATTTAGATGATAATGTGGTAAACTGGATCAGCAAATTTCTGGATTACACCAAGATTGGGGGTGTAGTGGACAGCGAGGAAGGCTATCGAAGCTTGCAGCGTGATCTGGACCAGCTAGGAAAATGGGCTGAAAAATGGCAGATGGAATCTAATGCAGACAAGTGTGAGTGGTTTGGAAGGACAAACAAGGGTAAGACTTACACAGTGAATAGTAGGGCACTGAGGGGTGCAGTAGAACAAAGGGAACTGGGAAAACAGATCCATAATTCCTTGAATGTGGCATCACAGTTAGATAGGGTCATAAAGAGAGCTTTTGGCACTTTGGCCTTCATAAATCAGAGCACCGAGTACAGGAGTTGGGATGTTATGTTGAAGTTGTTCAAGACATTGGTGAGGCCGAATTTGGAGTATTCTGTGCAGTTCTGGTCACCTAACTACAGGAAAGATATTAATAAGCTTGAAAGAGTGCAGAGAAAGTTTACAAGTATGTTGCCAGGACTTGAGGACCTGAGTTACAGGGATAGGTTGAATAGGTTAGGACTTTATTCCCTGGAGCACAGGAGAATGAGGAGAGATCTCATGGAGGTATACAAAATCATGAGGGGTCTAGATAGGGTGAATGCATTGCAGGCTTTTTCCACTCAGGTTAGGTGAAACTAGAACTAGAAGTCATAGGTTCAGGGTGAAAGGTGAAATATTTAAGGGCAATCTGAGGGGGAACTACTTCACTCAGAGGGTGATGTGAGTGTGGAATGAGCTACCAGTGGAAGTGGTAGATATGGATTCAATTGTAACATTTAAGAGAAGTTTGGATAGGTGCATGGATGAGAGCGGTATGGAGGGTTATGGTCCGGGTGCAGGTAGATGGGACGAGGCAGAAAACCAGGCCGGTATGGACTAGATGGGCTGTAGTGCTCTCTGACTGTATACTGCAGTACAGGGCAGCTTGGTAGAGCTATTAACTTGCACCTCCTAGGAGCTGGGTTCAATCCAATGCTGTCTGTGCGGAGTTTGCACAAACCCATGTGACTGCATGGGTTTGATGCATGTGCTCTGGTTTTCTCCCACATCCCAGAGACCTGCAGGTCGGTAGGTTAATTGGCCACTGTAAATTGTCCTTAGCATGTTACTGAGTGATAGAACATGAGGGAAGTTGATGTGAATATGGGGAGAATAAAATAGGATTAGAGTTAAAGGGTGATCGATGGTCAGAGCAGTCCCGGTGGGCCAAAAGGCCTGTTACCCCTCCTGTGTGTCTCTTTGACATTACCTACAGAATGATATATGTGGTTATGGGGGAATGCAGCAAAGACTCACCAGACCAGTTCCTGGGATGGCAGGTCAGGCACTTGGGGAGAGACTGAGTACACTAGGTCTTCATTCTTTAAAATTTAGAAGAATTAGAGGTGACATCATTTAAGCATGCAAAAAATTCTGATAAAAGTTCCACAGAAATAGAAACAGGCAGGATGTCACCTCCTGGCTGAGGAATCTCAAACCATGAGGCACACTCTGAAAATATAGGGTGGGCTATTTAGAACTGAAATGAGGAGAAAGTTCTTCAGTCATAAGGTGGTGAATCTTTGGAATTCTCTGTACTGGAAAACTCTGGAAGCTCAGTCATTGATGGCATTCGCAGCCAAGCAATAGATTTCTGGATAGCAGAGGAATTGGGTAAAAGGCTTTGGGCAGGAAAGTGGTATTGGAGTGGAAGATTAGCCACAATGTCTTTGAATGGTAGAGCAGGGTTGAATGGTCTTCACCTGCTATCTTTGTTCTTGTATTCTTACAAGAGATAAAAAGGTTTGGAGAGAGAATTTTGGAATGAGGTGCCAGGGCAGCCAAGGGCACAGTTACCAATACTGAAGCCATGGAGTTCAGGGATCAGAGTTAAGCTTCTAAAATGGAAGGACTGTAAATATCTCAGAGGGTTGTAGAATGATGGAAGTTAGTGATGGGGAAGGATGAGGCGATAGAACAGTAACAAAACTGTGGCTGCAAGGGCAGCTCAGAGCCTGGGTAACCTGCAATGAGTGATTCAGCTCCTGCCATGCAAAGCATTTATCCACCATCCACAAGGCACAAATGGAGTGTGATAGAATACTTCCCATTGGCCTCGATGAGTGCATTTCCAACAACATTCAAGAAGTTTGACCCCATCCATGATAAAGCAGCCACATGATTGGCATCCCAGCCACCAGCCCAACCATTCATTCCCTTCATCAATAGAGCATAGTAGCAGTGTGCATCATCGACAAAATGCATGGTAATCACTTGTCCAGGCTACACTGAGCATCTCCCAGCCATCCAACATTTACTATCACGAGTAAGGGCAATAGGTACATGGGAAAGGTTGATGTACAAAGGACTTGCATCTCCTTGTACACCAGTTAGTGAAAGCTAGTATATGTAAGAGTGTAGCAGTTGTGAAGGCAAATGGTGACCTCAGATCTGGCACAAGACTCCTGTTCTGAGGAAGGGCGTCCAACTCAATTCATTGATTGGTTTCTCTATCCACAGCTGCTGCTTGACTGGCTTGAGTTCTAGCACTTTCTGTTTGTGTTTCTGCTACAAAACCCACCCTCCTAGGATGTTCTTTTTTAAACCTACTGCAGATATCTTAAGCCAGTGGCAAGTTGCTACCAATGCCAAATACCACAAAGTCCTTCAACTTCACCAGGATAAGTGAAGCATTGTCAGTGTATAGTCCCCAGTACTGTTCCCATTTACACCCTGTTCACTCACAGATTCAACGTCAGACTCCCGAGGTCTGTCACAGGAGGAGATTTCCAATCAAATAGAGAAAAAGATTCTCGGATGTGCTTAAAGCCACCTTGAAGTGCAACATCCCAATCGACTCCTGGGAAGCTGTGGTCTGTGACCACTCCAAAAGCACAGATGGAGCGTCCGAGATGGGGCTGAGAAGAAGCCATCCATCAGGAGTATCTCTTCAGTAGAAGACCAAAATTACACATCCTCCTCCAAGTGTAGTCTGGCCAAGATCCTGTATAATTGCAATAAGACATGCTTGTTCCTCTACTGAAGACCTCTTGCAATGAAAGACGACATTTGATTGGAAATCTCCTCCTGTGACAGAGCTCGGGAGTCTGACATTGAACCTGAGAGTGTAAATGGGAACAGTACTGGGGACGTTGGTCTGGGACTACACACTGACAATGCTTCACTTATCCTTCTTGTGAAGTTGAAGGACTTTGTGGTATTTGGCATTGGTAGCATCTTGCCTCTGTCTTAAGATATCTGTAGTAGGTTTAAAAAAAGACAACATAGTCGTTGCCTTCTTCTCAGGCAGTCCCTCAGGATCAAGGATGACTTGCTTCCACTCCAGTTTTCTGTGTCTGAGGTTCCTGAGGAGGCCGGTGCATCTGTCGGTACACAGAAGTCCTGCACAAGTGATGGGAGGAGTGCACCACCTCACAAGCTGCACACCCTCCTGTCTTATCAGCCACCTTCTGCCCCATCTGTGGGGGAGTCTCCAGTTCCAGCACCGGCCTCCTCAGGAACCTCAGACACAGAAAACTAGAGTGGGAACAAGTCATCCTTGATCCTGAGGGACTGCCTGAGAAGAAGGCAACGAGTATATTGTCTTTCATTGCAAGAGGCTTTCAGTAGAGGAACAAGCATGTCTTATTGCAATTATACAGGATCTTGCCCAGACTACCCTTGGAGGATGTTGTGTGATTTTGGTCTTCTACTGAAAAGATACTTACTGTAGAGGGAGAGCAACAAAAGTTCACCAGACTGATTCCGCGGTGTCACTGCTGAATGAGGAGAGATTGGGTCAAGTCGGCCGGTATTCACACGAGAGGAGAACTCGTACAAAATCCTGCCGAGGGTATCTGGAATCAAAGATCACGATCTCAGGATATGTAAATAAGACGCTTCGGAACTGAGATGAGGAGACATTTATATTCTACAAAGGCGAGAGTCTAATTTGTTAAATGAATTTAAGGAGGAAGTCGATGGATTTTTAGGCACAAAATAGATCAAGGGACGTGGGGAGAGAGCAGGAATTTGAATATTGAGAGAGGATCAGCCATAAATTGAATGATGAAGCAGACTCAAAGGGACTAAATAGCCCCACTGCTTTTTTTTTGTGTGATTTATGAGATGATCTTTTCAATAAAAATGATTGTGGATGAAGCTCAACATTTCCAGATCCTCCCTGACACTAATTTCTTTGCATTTTGTGTACAAACACCAGCCAGCTTCCCACCTCACCAATATTTAATTTCCCTCCACTCATACATTAGGGTTTTCCAATCAAACTGATTAATCTTTACTCTCATCACCTTCCATCTGCTACCCGGTCTGTTCATTTGCCTTGTCCGTATCCCATAACGACCTCTTTGTTCCTTCTCAAAGCTCACATTCCCACCCAGCTTTCTATCATTAGCAAACTTAATGCACAACACAGACCTTCCATTTAAATCAGAGATAAATCATAGAAGATCCAACGTAACCTATGGGTCAAACCTTGCTCAAATCCCTGTTAAGCCTTTGATATTGTACCAGGCACAATTTGTACATATTGCATGCTGTAGGGTTTCCTCTGCCACCTCTGTTCACTGCTGAATTCTTGGAGAAACATAATTGGAGGGAGAATTAGTTGGGGTTGGGGAGGGGGGCAAGGGGTGGTGATGGAGATAAAATCGCCACCATGGTGGGAATTGATGTCCGAGGTGGGTGGAATTTCAAGCGGGTGATGTGGGATTATCAGGTAGGTAGCTGGGGACAGGGCTGCCTCAGGTAGATGATCAGTCAGGAGTTTGAGGAAGTCTGTCATGAGATGGTAGTAAATGAAAATTAAGGTGGTACTGCCTAGAGGAAGATGGCAGAAGCCCAGGTGGGGTGGAACCTTGGAATCTTTGCCTAGACCTCATATTTGCAGTGCAGTCTTGCAAATTATTCCAGCCACATGCAGTGCTGCATCATGCGCATGGAACTGCTGGCAACAACAATTCTGGCCCTTGGTCTGCTGTTCACATCTGAGAATATCTTCCCCACGCCCCCCGCCCCCACCAAGGCCAAGAGTTTGAGCAGCCCAACATAGATCTCACAGAATTGTCCTGATCCTTGTGGCAACCCACAAGTAACAACCAGCCAAGCAACACGAAAAAATATTCACACCCCTACAAAACCATTCCTCTAGCCATGAGCTCTTAATTTCTGTTACACTGTAAAGCAATTTCAGATTAAGCATGAACGTGATGAGGTTAAATTTGAAGCTATAACCTTAAATTTAATCAAAGCTTAGTTACAGAGATACGTGGGGCACAGTGTAATTTCCCAATTTTAACAATATGGCCACTTTGCTTTTAAATTGACTTTTTTTTGTTCTAATTGTGTTCTTTCTTGTAAAAATTGTGTATAATTTTTTTTGTGTGAATGCTACTTATATGATGCTATGTGCCTGTGATGCTGCTGTAAGTTTTTCATTGTGCCTATGTGTATATGTGCACTTGACAATAAATTTGACTTTGAACTATGACAAGCTGTCACTGATTGTAAAGGACATTCTAATCGCAGTCAAAAAAAATCTGATTCTTAAAACATCTGATTGTATCAGTAGTAGGCAGATAAATTTGATGTACAAGAGGGAGACCAACTTTTCCAGTCTGAGACAAGTCATAGAACACAGAACCCGACCCTTTGGCCCACTATGTCCATGCCGACCATCCAATACCTGTCAATACTGACTCAATTTACCAACACTTGGTGGACGTGAAGCATACCAGTTATTAATAAAACACCACTATCTAGTTCCATCTCTCTGATTTTAAAGGACAAAGGGAAAGAAATATCAACCAGGTTGAGGAGAAAGCACAGAAATAGCAATGAGAGAAGTCTTGAATATACACTTTAATACTCACTTTTTGTACAAAATAGATGAAGAGAATGGAGAAGATTGTGCTGATAAGAAAGACTGATTTGGGAATTGAACAATTAGATTGAAAGCCACTTGCACCTCTCCATTACTTTCTACTCAACATCTGTCATGGGAAGCCAAGAGAACCTTGTTAAATAGAAGCAAAATATTATGAATGCTGGAAACCTGAAAACAAAAACAGAAAATGATGGAAGGTCAGGCAGCAACTACAAAGAGAGAAACAGTTATCGTGATAGGTCGCTGACCTTTCTCAGAAGCTCACGTCAGGAATTGACTGACGGTGGAACAATGAGGTGTTCAGAGAGCCAAGGGATTAGAGGGAAGTCATTTATGATTAATTTAGCTTTTGAAGAGGTCACCAAGGCATATGAAGTGCCTTTATCTGCACACACCATCATCAGCACACACTATCAGAGGTAGCCTTTTGATCAGGGTTGGAAATTGGGTAGGAAGTGGGAGAGTGTGGAAAAAGGGCAGGAATGCTGGTTGACCCGATGCTGGGAAGCCATCTGGAGTTTTGAGAAGCAAGCACAAGGTTTTTATTATGAACAAATGCAAATCAAAAGCAGGAATATTAGATCAAAGTGCAAACCCATCATGATCCAATTTACGACAAAGCAGTTTCAAGAGAATGGATGGCTTATTCCTGTTCCCATGACATTGAAAACTCACTCAGCAAGCTGCAAGAGGACTTGCAAAGCTACCTCATCAATAGAGGCTATGCTTCATTATTAAATTCTTCAAAGGACAGTGAACCAGGTTTGTTCTTTAATACCAATCCATGGTTTGTATGTGTACTTCTGTATGCAGACAAATGGGACTCATTAATTCCCACACAAAGACAGATGAATATCCATTTTAAACATTTATCATGTTACATTTTGTACTTCATGTATAAATCACAATCTTCAAAAATACTTCTGTAAAAATCCATTTGAAAACTTTTTCATGAAAAGCTTTTAAGTGTAAAAGTTAAAAAATAGTATTCCATCCACTAGTTCAATGTATTCAATAGTCCATCTAATATGAATAAGCAAATTTTTTAGTACATATACATTTAAGACAGTAAAAGATACAATGTCATACAAAGTTAGCTTATTTACATTAATTCATCAGGCTTGTGATTCACAGGCCATTGGTTCTGTAGTTTCAGTGTAGTTGAGTGTGTGGGCTGCACACACAGGTTTTGTCATGTGATTGTCTGTATGAAGTACATCCATCTATAGCACCCAGACATCTACATTTCTAGCTTGCTTTGGGAAAAGGCCAGGAGTTAGAGGTTTGGAGCTTTACTTCACACTTATTGAGGGGGAAGGAACATTTGTGCTGAAGGGTGGGGCATTTAGGCAAGTTAGAGATGCACTGGACAAAAAAATGGATCATGTACTATAACTGCAAACACATGAATTCAGACAAGAATAAAAAGGATGACTTGGTAAAATACTTCTGTTTTGTGTGTTCCCTTTACATTAATTTGGAGTTTTTGTGTCTAATCCTGAAAAAAAAAATTGGCTGAGAAGACAATTGTAAAATCAAAATAATATGAATCCATTGATTAATAATCAATTGGCATTTTCAAAGGATTGGACAATGTAAAACAGGTGGATCTTTCTTGGTTGTTTTCTCATTAGGCTTCTGAAGATTGTTCAGATTGAAGAGCTCAGTGTTTAGCTCAAGGATTTAAAGTGCAACATTCCATTGAGGGGTAAAAACATCTGTACTAGAATATAATCAGAGGGATGGAGAGTGTGACTGATCCTTAAACAGCCTAAAGATTTATTATAAATTACTTGGGCATAGTTGTACTTCAAAGAAAACTTGCACAAGGTTGGTTTGGTGTGGCATCACAAACCATTCAGCTGTTTGAATATAAATTCCATTAAACTGGATTCATTTCTCGATATGGGCTTTGTTATATTTGCAAAAACTAAGTGAAAGATATTGATTTCAGACTTATGATTCACTTATGGAAAGTGCTATTCAGCCAAAAAATTAAAAATCTCAAATTATAAAACCCACCACACCCCAGGATCAACCTGCTTTCAACTAGTGTCATATGTTAGGTTTCCAACACTGGTCTTTCCAGCAGCTGGAGTAGGGGTAACCACTAGCCATTTGATTCACAAACTTCCGGCTAGGTTGGCACCAAAATAGTCAATGCATCAACAGCTGTGTATTACTGTATAATTGTTTATGTTGGAGGGGCTTAGCATGGAAGAGGGTAAGGACAAGGGACTGGCAGTCATGAGAATGTACAATTCAGGTCAATAAGCTAAAAATAGAAATGTCTATTAGTGCTAAAGCATTTTTCGAATGGAACCAGAAAGTTACTGTGCTTACTTTCACGTTATCCAGCAAGTCTTTTCTTGACCTGTTTCAGCTGCTGTATACGGAAGGCAAGTCCCAAAGGTTGAAGACCTACCTTTACTATTCTCTTAACAGCACACACCCTTTAATCCAGTTATAATCCGTCACAAACAATTCACAGACCAATGGGTGAGACATACCTGACAGAAACCCTCTGCTTCCTTTCAATGCTTTTTTTGTCTAAATTTCAATGGTTTTTTCTACACACATTTCACAGAAAATACAGAACCCTAACTTTTTCTCTCAAAAATTAATAATATACATTATGCGGATATAAGTCATGAAAGAAATCTGAAACTCCAGGGTGCAGATGGAACTTAAGCAACAATAAAGGACAGCCTCTGGACATCTTATGCAGCAGTAGAACAAGCCCATGAGACAAGATTTCTACCTCAAATCTCTTAATTACCACAAAAAGAATCCAAGTATCTGTAGAATTAACAGCTTTTAGATTTTTCTTTGTGTTTCATAAGTGCACTGAAATGTTTCAACTCCCATGACTTTACTTCTTAATGTGGGATCCTTCAATTTAACACTGTGTTTCTTCATCTTAGTATAAAGTACAAATTTTTGAGGAAAAAGTTAGAAGTGGTTCAAACATAAAAAGAAATTAATTCAGACCCAGAAGCTGGCAAGATTTGTTCAACAAACAGCTTTAGGAAGAAAAGGCGACGGATACCCAAACGGAGTCAATGTCACCCAAGGCTCAGCTCAGGACAGAATGTGGAGGAGAACATTTGTTTAGGTCTCTGTCCTTCTGCAGCCTGAGGCTTTGCTCAAACTTCTGACCATTCCAAGGTTTGGCAGGTTTGCGCACTTTTGGAACAAGCGTAACATCAGGCCGACTGCCAGTTGTGCCACCTCACCTGACCAGAGATCAACATGACACAATGTCAGCAGGTGGGGAAATTACCCTGCAAGGAAACAGTCTCACAAATTACACACACAATTTCCTTATGCATAGTGGGTGGGTAGACTGAGAAAATTGTCCCCATAAAGGTCTCAGTCATGGATTTTTAGACTGTGGATTGCCCATGACAATTTCTTATTGTAGCAGTGAAAAAGTCTTAATGTTATACACCATTTATCACTTCACATGAGCTTCCAGCCTGGTATATGCACTCTAACAATCCCTGCAACATCTTAACAGAGATACAGGAATCTAGATTGTATCATATTCACATTAAAGGAATTAATTGCCCCAGACATTCTACTCTTTGTAGGGCTCTCACTGGACTGTAGAAGATTGACAGATCTGAATCCCATACTCTTGCTAAGCACCGTGTCTTGCAGATGACTGTCTAGAGAATGACAATGCTCAGATCAGGAACAATCTTCTACACCAACCCACTACACAAGGGTGCCCAATATATTCTAAAAAGCTTATTTCACCATGAGTCCTCATCATTACATTCTTGTTTACAAATTGCTGCATAATCAAGGGCAGCTGAAGACAAATTCATGGGTGGAGTTCTCTTAAATAATATATATTTTCTGAGGAACTGTTCCTGTGATCAAAACCTAGCAGATATTAGAGAAGACATCAAGTTTTAAGTTTGCTTCTTCAAATGAAGCCAAGAATCTGTTGGTGAATCCAAGTAATGGATTCACTGGAAATGTTATACTTCAGAAGACTTGCATGACAAAGGAATGATTAAAAAATTTATGCCTATCTGATTTTAAAAATTAATATAAAAACAGATAACAATGCTCAGCTATCCCACTTGTCCACCCCTTTGCTATGTTGTTGCTGGCTAAAGAAGGCATTGGTACAAATTTACGTGAAGGCACTATATTCAGAAATACAAGTGCCACGAACAAGCAGCAACTAGCAATGGAGGGGAGTCTGAACTACTGGATTACAGCATCTACCTTCTCCCTTCCCACCCCCAGCCCCGAAAACAAAACAAAAACTGCGGCAAGGTTGCATTTCCTTCAACGACGGGATTTCTGAGTTGCGTTATCAAGACCCGCCATGTGATACTGGCGTCACAATTGGCTGTGCAACACAAGCACCAACTTCAGCTTGGTGTGCCCCCTACATTGGAGAAGGGTGACACTGGCGATGATGTGTGCCAAGTTCGCCTTCACTGGGCCATGCTGCTGAAAGGGAACTTTTTAAAAAAAAACTTGAGCCACACAGACATGCAAACAGGCAGTGACAGTGATTAAAATAAATAAAACCCCCAAAAGCACAACAATACGATGTCAGGTCTCTCAAGTCCAAGGGAGCTGATCTTAGACTCAATAGGGACAGTTTCTCCACTTCTGTCCTCTGCTCCCCACAACAGTGAAGGGAAATCTCCCAGGCAGAAGTTCAAGGAATTCTTCTTCCTTCATTTCAGGCAGTCAGATAGTCTTTTCTCCTCAGCTTGGTCCACTATGTGCTCAGGCAAACACCTGCATGTTGCTCCTTTGCTGCTCAGGCACGTGCGAGACCTGTGGCCGCTGCCCGATGGGGGCTGGGCTGGGTGTGATGTCGGACCAGTCAGACGTGGAATGCGGAGAGGAGCTGGACCACTGATCGGGGGACTCGGGGGAGGGCGTCAGGTACGGGTGCTCGCTCTGGAGGTGGATGTTGTGGTTCGGGGTATTATCTGTCGCCGAGACGTAGCTGTGCTGAGATGGAGGGGTGGGGTACTTGTCGATCTGCACTGAACTCGGCAGCTTGTGATAAGCCGGCAGGGTGGTCTGTGATGCCTGACCCTCTTGGTTTGTGGATAGCATGGAGTTGTTCATTTGGCCATTCGGCAGCCGGATGATCTCAGACATCTGGTGCATGTTGCCAACAGGCGCTGGCGTCATCGAGCTGCAGTAAGGTTGCCCCTGTGGCTGTGTTATTTGAGAGTTCTGTGGCATTGCTGGCTGTGACGTGCTATTATTCATAGACTGGTAAGCCAGTAACTGTGGCAGCTGCTCCCTCACCATGGTCATGTGCATTGAAGGCATGTTCGGCTGCAGCACCCCATTCTGTTGTTGGATGTTGGGGTATGAATTAGAGACTTGGTGCAGGATACCCAGTAATGGGTTGTACTGGGAGGTGGTGATTCCCATTTGATTCATCCAATCTTGCTGCATGTTCATGTGTCCGACCCGGCCCAAAGACAGTCCCAGGTTGGAGCTTTGCCCAGCGATGGAAGGGTGTGACATGGAGGGGAAGACCTGGCTCAGGACCGAGTTAGAGCCCACGTTCATACCCTTCATTTCATTTAGGTTTGAGAAGGACATTGCCAGTTGGCTCTGCACTGGAATAGAAGGGTGCAGAGATGCTGCCGGTGATTGCTGCAGAACCCCCGATGATGTAAGTAGAGGTGGAGATGTGGTGGACAAGTAGGTGTGTGGAGATTCCAGTGATTCGACTGGCGACAGAGCCACTGAACTCTCCACAAGGGTCTCCTTACCATTGCCAACGGATCGTTTCCGCCGTCTGGCTTTTGCCTCCTTGGAGTCTTTGGCATTGCCCGGAGCCAAGCTCTTTGTGCTAGGCTTTCTGGCTTTCTTGCCCGTGGGGGTCAGCTTGAGGCTGGAGCAGGAGCCGCTGGTCGGGCAAGTGGCGGGGGACATGGTGGATCCCATCATCGGTCCACCCAGGCCCTGTGGACTCCGGACCAGGTTGTACTCATCCAGCAGCTGCACGATGTCGTGGTGCATTCGCTCCTGGGCGATGTCCCGGGGCAATCTGTCCATGTGGTCCGTGATGTCACGGTTGGAAAAGTGGTCCAGTAGAATCTTGGTGGCCTCGAAGCTACCTTCCCGTGCAGCAAGGAACAAGGGCGTCTCCTCCTGCAGACAGAACAAGAGTTTATAGATAGAGCAGTTTTACACTTGTCTAACCAAAGGAAGTGAAATTTAATTTTTTTTAACCAGGCTCATTATACGTAAATGGGGCGGAATTCATCCTCCACAGGGAAGCTGACAACAAAGCAATGAAATTCAGTTTTGGAGACACAAGAGACTGCGGATGCTGTAATCTCCAGCACTTTTTGTGTTGCTCCGGATTCCAGCATCTGTAGTCTCTTGTGTCTCCATTTGCCATTCCAGTGCAAAGTTTCTTCAAGGTATGCCCACTTAGAAGAAGTTTTCCTCCTCTCTTCATAGGAGTTCTTTGAGACTTTCTCTCACTGCTCCCCCTGTGATCTCTGCTACTCTCCTGCTCTTCGACCATGTGCTCACCCAGACTCGCTCCCTCACCTGGATCCACCCATCACCTGCCAGCTCTTGCTCCACCCCTTCCCTCCACCTTTTTATACTGGCGACCTCCCCCTTTCTTTCAAGTCCAGAAGGAGGGTCTCGATTCTAAATGTCAACTGTCCATTCTCTTCTGCAGATGCTGCCTAACCTGCCGAGTTCCCAGCACCATTTGTGTTGCCAACACAGTTTTGCCAACAGTTCCAAAAAAAAGTCAGGATCAGGAGCTGTACTGCGTCACAGCCTCCAGTGGTGTTTAACCAGAAAACCCCTGTGTTACTGTTGTTACTGAACAGACCACAGTAAAAGTTGTTACAACTGAACTTTCTGATCCCCAGGATAGGGCAGATTACAACAAAATTCTGCTCCAAGAAACCTATAAATAGGAGAATTTTGTTCTCAAACCTGATCCAAAGCGAGATCTGAATAGGAACCAGGACAAGGAACAGGAGTAGGTCACCCGGTCCCTCAAATCCTGATCCTCCAATCAACAAGCTCATGTTTACCTCAACCTCATATTCCTACACCTCTTGATTTCTCTAACATCCAGAAATATGTTCCCTGCTTTGAATGAACCTAATGTCTGAGCCTCCACAGTCCTCTAGGGGAGAGAACTCCAAATATTCATCACCCTCTAGGTGAAATCTCAGTCCTAAATGGTCTACTCCTTGTTCTGAGACCACGACCTCTGGTTCTGGACACTCAGCCAAGAGAAACATCTGCCCCCCATTAACCTTGTAGAGCCCTCTGAGAATTTTATATGCCTCATTCTTGTAAACGCTAAACAGAGGTTTAGCCTACTCAGTCTCTCCTGATATGACTGTCCCAACATCCTAGATACAAATCGGGTGAATCTTCACTGCACTCTCTCTACAGGAAGCATGTCCTTTTCCAGGCAAGGAGACCAAAACTACACACAATACCCGTCACTGGGGCCCCATATAATTGTACTATGGCATCTTTTCTTGCACTCATATCCTCTTGCAATGTAGGGCAATGTACCTGTGGCCTTCTTCACTGCCTGCTACACCTACATGTTGGTTTTTGGTGACTTGTGTAAAAGGACACTCAGGTTCCTCTGAACATCAACATTTCTGAATCTGTCACCATTGAAGAAAATACTCAGAATTTCCAATATCCGATGTCAAAGTGGACAACCTCAGTTCCACATTGTTCTCCACCTGCCATGTAGTTGCCCGCTCACTCAGAGTGCAAGCTCTTACTCCATCTACTTGCCTTGGTCCTGAAACATGTAACACCCTTGGCCCATGTAATAATTATTTTCAGTTCCGAAATCTTCAGTCGAGCCCTACACAAAAGCCTCAGCAACATTCTGGGTTTTCCATCATGCTCACTCCAATTAGAAAGTCATGCTGATATTGTGAACTTATCCAACCAATGTCTTATTAGGAAGAGTGCAGGAAGGATGAGCTGTGACCTGCTTTCTTTCTCTCAGCCTTCTGTTCCACATTTAAGACCATGCCAACATCCCTTTTGTAACAAGGTGCTGTTTGGTGGGGGGGGGGGGGGGGGGGGGGGGGGGGGGGGGGGAGTGTGAGAGACAGGGTAGGAAAGATATTGGGTGTGCAGGGAATAAAAATGACATGATTATGGGGGCCTGGGGAGGTGGTTAGGCAAGGTTCCATATTGGTGGGAAATAGCAACAGAGACTTTCAGTTATCCATGGTCTATGTTAATAGCTGGAACAAAGAAAGATAATGAGAGGAGAGTGTGTGGGATCTATTGAGAGGAGAGTGTGTGGGATCTATTGACAGGGAATGGGACATTAGGAACCTGCAGCACTCCAGCATGGGAATGTGTCATCTATACCCAAACTAGGAGGCGAGTTTAATGCAGACACTTTATTACCTTGTTGTCCTGCATGTCCTTGTTGGCTCCGTTCTTTAGCAGGGCCCGGGTAGCATCCACATTGTTAACAGCTGCTGCCCAGTGAAGTGCTGATTTACCTGGTAGGACAACATCAAAGCAAAAGTGTTAAAGATAGTCATTCCATCCAGAGAACAGTGCCAAATCTGAACCAACTTTGAGCTCACACAATAGAACAAGAGTCAGATGTCTTATGAACCTGGATTGAGACATCTTCATGTGGAGTCCACTCTTTTGCCATCTCGTCCTACTCCACTCTCCCTGAGAAAGATTCCTACTGTGTGTTCTTTCACTCCAACTGTATCTCGCATACTTACTATATTTTCAGTGGCCAACACTAATACACTCCTATCGACATTGCTGATTCAAGTAGGTGAAAAGCTGAGAGTTTAGGTGGAAGAGATATCTGTAAATGCTCTTCTACCCCATATGTGGACTTCAAACAAGATGCTGGAGGAACTCAGCAGGTCAGGCAGCATCTGTGGAGGGAAATGGACAGTCGATGTTTCAGGCCGAGACTGAGAGATAGAGGGGAGGTAGCCAGGATAACAAGGTGGACTGAAGGGATGGAGCAGGGGATAGGTGGATCCAGCTGAGGAGTGGTGATGGGCAGATGGAGGAGGAACTTACAGTTTTATAGGCAAGAATGGTAATCCAACAGTAATGGGCTTTGTTTGTTTATAAAGGGGTACAAGGGGAAGAAAGGCTCATCTAATGTATGAGAAAAAGGTGCAAACTGGGGCTCAGCAACTGGCCCACTTTTAGAGAGACGGGTCGGCCTCATCATGAAAGGTGCAAGATTTCCCCATTCTAAAGAACCATCCAATTAATGAAATAAGCTTTGTGGTCACCGCTGCGAGGTTGAAAATGCAGCAGCCAATTTACTGCTCTCTGGGTACTGCTGCATTCATCCAGTCCAGCAGAGGATGTTCTATCACACTCCTGGCTTGAGCCTTCCAGATGGTGGGAAAGGCTTTGGATTATCAGGAGGAGAGTCGGTCTGCAGGATACCCAGTTCATGACCATTTTGATGCACACCCCACTACCCACCCACCCAGTGATAATGGAGATTCTGTGATTACAATTCTGTTCAAAGCCAAAGGGAGGTTGGTTAGACTCTCCCTTACTGCAAATGGTCTTTGCCTGAACCTTACATGGCGTGAATGTTCCTTGCTATTTCTCAGGCCACCCCTGCATGTTGACCAGGCCACGCAGCTTGCATGAATTGGCTGCTTTGTTGTCCGATGAGATACCAATGGAATTGAACACTCTGCAATTCTCAACAAACATCCATAGTTTTAACATGATAAAGAAAAAGTCATTGGATGAGTCAGCTAAAAATGGATGGGACCAAGACAGCACCCGGAGCAGTTCCTGGAGTCATGACATTGATTGCCAACAATTCCAGTGACACCAAAGGTACCATGGGATCTTTTACTTAGAGCTGAGAGAGTGTACTGAGCCTTGGTTTAATGTATCACCTAAAAATTGACACCAACAATGCTGTGCATGGCCCTTGCACCTTATTGTCTGCCTGCACTGCACTTTGTCTGTAACTGTAACACTTTATTACGTATTCTGTTACTGCTTTTCCTTCTTGTACTATCTCCATGTACTTATGTATGAAATGATCTGTCTTGATGGCATGCAAAACAAAAGCTTTTCACTGTATCTTGATACATGTGACAATAATAAACCAATTACCAATTAATGTTCTGAAGTGTCAGCCAACATATTTGTGCTCCGATCTCTGGAGAGAGGACTTCAACCATAACCTTGAGTCAGAGAGGTCAAGACCAAATGACACCTAGTCCAAACACTGTGGGTTCAGGACTCACTCCAGAGACTTGAGACTACATTGCAGGCTAATGCTGTAAAGCCGTCTTCCACACAAGATATTAATCTGAAGCTCCAAAAACACTCTCAGATGGATACACCTGAAGCAAGAGTTATGGAATTCCTATCAATGTTTATCACTCAATTAGCATCAGTAAAAATTACCTGGCTATGCACTTCATCACTGAGCACAAAGTGGCTGGTGTGTAAAGCCAGTACACTTCAATAGGCAGTTTATGAGATGTAATATGGTTTGGCGCAAATTGAGCTTGTAAAAAGTGCTGCCTAAAGCTTTCTCCTTGAACCCCATGTTTCTCTTACCATGGTCATCCACAGCATTTACATCAGCGTGGCAATTAATCAGCTCAACCACCATGCCCTCAACCGCAAGGCGTGCAGCCAGGATCAGAGGAGTGGTACCATCATTCATTCGGCAATCCAGGTCCGTGGCTCTGTTCCGAATGAGAATCTGGATCAAGAGAGAGGGACAGAGAGGCTCATCAATTCAACAGCGAGTACACCCTTTCCTTGGTCCCATCCCATCACCCATTCCTCTCTCACTGATCTACCAACCCATCCCAGCACTACAGAAAAGATCAAAAGGGACCAATTTATTTCGTTAACATCCATCTGTAAATTCACACTCAAAATTTTAACTGTAGCAGCAACTGGAACCATTAATAATGCTGTTATATTATGTTTACTCAAGCTGTTTAAATAAAATTCTCAGAGTCTGACACCATATTTTCCATGATTTTCTTTCTGACAAAGGATAAATTACATTGTAAATCAACATTCCCACAATTGCATTCTCTCAAAGCTGTGTAATTTGTACAAATGAAAGCTCAACTTGTAACTTCAGTTTTGATGAATTGCTAAGATGGAGAACATGAATGGTGCATTTTTATTCACCTCCATCATTTAGTGGATTTAATACTGGCTTTAATATTCCCACGTGTGCTCGTGCAATTCCCAGGAAATCTGGGTTCAAGACTGGTGCAAACTTTACAAAGCAAACCAAGAAACTTCTGGCTGTTAGCACCACAAACTGGAACACTCAGCAACTGGAATATTCACACCGAGCGACAGGGGGAGAAAAGGCACAGTAAAACATAACGTAATTCTAATCAGGAGTTTCCCTTCAATGTCATTAAGAAACATGGGTTTCTCTCCACACCCACAGATTAGCTGTTCTTATTTTATCCAGTGTCCATCATATCAGCTCCCTGGCTACAAGAGGCTGCCCTTACCCACCTGAAACACCCCTTGAGCATCGGCTGCCACAGCTGCATGGAGCGGCGACCGACCCATGTTGTCCTGGGCATTGGCATCCGCGCCTGCATCGAGGAGGCACTTGGCTGCGTCTGCTCGAGCATAGCGTGCTGCCAGATGGAGTGATGTCTCTCCAGTCCGGTCAGTCTGGGAATGGAGGCTGGCGCCCTGATAGATGAGGTCAGTGATGGCATTGGTCGATGAGTCCTCAGCATCCTCTTCCAGTTCGATTCCTGTGTCCAGCCCACCACCACGGAGCGATGCCAACATAAGAGGCGTAAAACCATCTGGGACCGAAACAACATACAATATCAACTCAAGGATTGATGGACATCCAAAAAGATAACTGTAATATAAAGACTTCACAGGTGGGAAGCAGGTAATTTAGTCCAACTGGTCTATCAGGCTTTATGTTCCACATGAGCCAACCTCCCACCTTCTTCATCCAAACTTAACAGTATATTGTTCCACTCTTTTCTTCTACCTAGTTTCCCAAGTTCTTCTCTTTGATTCACCTCAACTAAAACATGTGGCATTAAGTTCAACATTCCAAGGACATCTGTGTATAGAACTTGAGAGAATACTTGATATATTTGTGGCTTCCTGCTTTTGACCCATTAGTGGAAACATCATCTCTATATATCAATCCTATTATGTCTCCTCGTAATTTTAAACGGCATCAGGTCATCTATTCCAAGAGCCAAACCCAAATCAATCATTCATGACACCGGTATCACTTTTGTTCCATAATCCTTGTAAAACCTGTTTTGCACCACTTTCTGCCACTAGGAAATCCTTTGGTAGCAACTTCTCAGCTTGCAAGTCCTCTTCCTCTCAGAATAAATACCATGTTTTTTTATTTCTAAATTCAGGGACAACATAAAGATTTACAGTTTATTTCCTGATATCTCAGGCTGGTAGTTAGAAATGATGGGGAAAATCAGGTCCACAGATTTGACTCTTTACTCTGCTTATCTTAGTTTGTTGGCACCTACTTGGAGGCAAAGCTCATTCACAAAGACAAACGTTTGTAATTACCTATCTGAAATATTAGAATATAAACCATAAATCTTGAAGCACGAAATGCAAACATTACTGCTTGGGTTTATAACAAGTGGTCCTATCCATACCTGGACCTCTCACATTAACATCCATGCAGTTGGCATCCTGTTCTCCTTGGGGTGGTGTCAGGGCTAGGGATGGTGTTAACCGAATGTCAGCTGCCACCAGGTGCTGTTGTGTCCATGGCCGATGGTCAACCTGGTCTTTATTCTCTGAGAGCAGGGCCTGATCTTCAGTCTGTGAAGAATAGAGAGAGCCTGTTATCAACACACGAACAGACCCCTATGTATAACCAGGAGCACTGTAGCTGGGAGATATTGAAGCTGCAGATAATTATATATAAAGAGCAACTGAAGCATAGCATCCAGATGTGATAAAAGGAAAAGTACAGGAGGTGGAAAGTAACAGAAAGATATGCTGACATGATTGAATGAGAAATGGTGGGAAATCCTGTGTAGCGTACTCAGCAGCGCAACTGTTGGGCCAAATGTCTGGTAACTATGTTGTAAATTCCATGTAAATGGCAAACCAGAAACTCATTTGATCAAGGGGTGAGGTGCACAGGAGGAAAAGCAAAGGCAACAACAAGCTTCAGTAAGCAACTTCAAACTTTTTTCAGGAGCAAGACAGTTCAGAGATACTTTTGCAATCAGGGAGCTGTTATGCTGTATCTGTCTGTTGGGGACTGCACTGGATATACCAGATTACAATTTGAGGGGTGATTATCATACAATAGACACAAGGTTATGTTTGATTAAATCATGGGAGCCAGACCACCAGTGGCCGTTTCTGTGGCATATTACCATCACCACACCCATTACATGATCAATAGCTTTGGACTATCACTGTTTCCACCCAATCTTCTCACTAGTATGTGAAAATGTATGCATTGGGAGGCCAGGGACCTGGATAGCTTAATCTGAACGTCGAGACTCCATGAGCAGATGTGGTCCACTTACAACCGTTCAGGTCTGGCACAGAGACTTGCACTCCTCCACTATCACTCCCATTCATCAAGGCACCACAGCGGTTACCCCACTGGGTTCTCGACTAGTGTTTGGTCTACCCTTTGACTTTGCAAACCCACCTTGGGTTTCTTTGCCTCTGGCCCTCCTTCGTCCATCCACTGCTCATTCTGGTTGTCATCGCACACGCTGACATCAGGCACTTGCCTTGAGAGATTCCTAAGCAAAAATGAAGCACACTTTTTGCATTAGTTTTGATACAATGATAGGGGGTCAGTGTCCTTTTGGCGTAGATTAGAGGAGGAGTCACATTTTGGAATATTTAGTCAGTCTACCTCCAACAACAGTCATGTTCTGATTGAGCTTGTTCTAACTTGTGGCTAGTGAATCAAACTCTCTCCTGAAGGAGGGAGAACACAATAGTCCATGGAGTCAAAAGCACCCAGACAGTCAAAACCAGGTGGATGGGAATGACAGGTTATCCAGCGATATTGCTGGATCAAGCTACACCCTAACAGAGCAACAATCTGCTGGAGGAGCTCAGTGGGTCAAGCCGTAGGTGTGTGTGTGCGCTTGAGAAGAGGGGGGAAAGAATTATCAACACTTCAGGTCGAAACCCTGCATGTACGTCCTGATGCACGGTTTTTTAACTCAAATCATCAACACTTCTCTCTCTGCTCCACCCCCCCACCTGCTGAGCTCCCCCAGCAGATTGTTTGCTGCTCCATTTGATTCCAGCATCTACAGTCTCTGGTGTCTCAACAACCTAACAGAGGTCAGCCAAACACAACATAATGCTATCAGCCAATGTCTCATTGAGGTCTGACACTACTGCACTGCAAAGGAAACAAATAATATACTATTTCAAAATGCCATGATGCCACCATGGTTTAACAGGCACTGCTTTAGCTAAAGGTTTATAACTCAGATCTGAACACAATCAGGAGCTCAGTCGATCAGGAACAATGCCAGGTCCAGCACAGCCAGAACTGCCAATCAGCTACATCATGGCTGATCTGTACTTCAATTCCTCTCATTTGGCTTTATCTCCCATCCCTCAGTGCCCTTATCTAACAAAAATGTATGTTTCTTCAAAACTTTAATTTGCCCAAGCCCCAGTCTTATTGGAGGTGGGGCTGGATGGAGGGATAAGGAAAAACAAATTGATAAAGCTCAGAGGCATCCTGAAGTCTCGGAGAGTCCTACAAAATGAAAAGTTTTCTGTCTATGCCTCAACTTCACCATCCTCCTTTCAAAGACATCCTATTTTTCTTTCTATAATGTCCCATAGAAGGGATTCAAGTGGCCGCAGTTTACCAACAGTTCTGAAGCACACAGTATATGAAGTGTTAGTCAGGTAGGCAAGTGTTAAGGCAACATTTTGGTTTCGATTATAGATTGGTCAACATGTCACATCCCCCACATACAATATGCTGCATATAGTGGGAAATTAACCCCAGTAAAAGTGAACAGCAGGAGAAACGGGTCCTTCAGCCCCCCCCCCCCGAATCCATGCTGATATCAATCATCCATTTACACTAATCCTATATTAATCCCATTTTATTCTCCTCACATTCCCATCAACTCCTCCCAGATTCTACACCTCACCCACACACTGGAGGTGATTTACGGTGACCAATTAACCTACCAACAACACTGGTTTGGGATGTGGGATTTGTGAGAGAGAATGGGTTGCAGAGAAGTAATGAGATTGATGAGACTGCTCAGGTATATCAAACTCAATGAACTGAACAGTAAGAAAATGAGGAAAATAATGCCCATCTAACAAACCTGGTGTCCACTTTACGCTAAGTGACTGAGATCAATTTCACGTACGTTTAAATGCATCTATTTTCATTTATCCTTCAACTATCCTGGAAAGAAAATTCACCATGTTCTACTGGGAGAAACTGACTGGCATCATCTCAATCTTGGAATTTATTTGCACCAACACTCAATGTTCCAGCTTTCTCACATATACCCATTTCCACTGCTCCCTGTCCCACAGACTCCCCTGGTTTCTAACTGCTGCCCTTGATACCTGTGCCATATGCAGGAACTTAGATTATGTTAATGGCCTGGCTGTTCCTCAGTGGGGCCTGTTACTTGCACTCACCAGTTGTGTTCCCCCACTCTGGATCTGCAAGGCTAGAATCACTGCCAGAGACCACAGTGGAAAAAGCGGTGAGCCCAAGCAGAGGTCTGGCCTCAAAAATCAGGTGACATGGGCTGGCCAGAACAAAAACCCCACCCACCACACTCATCCAGAAACCTTGGACAAGAAAGCAGTGCCAAATTTCCAGCCTTCCTGTCTGTTGAAGTCCCCAAGGTTTCCCACTGCTTCAGAATGTGCCTTACATTAAGAAACATTAAAATGAAAAACAATCAATTAAATAAACTGAAAACAATTTAAGATAACTAAAAACAGGGAAGCTAACACAAATAATTAAAATAAAACATGTAAATTACCTTTAGCTTTACCTCTGCAACCCATAACCACCATTCAAATGAATGGCTAAAAGTAAATTCCAAGAGCAGCACAAAAACTCAACAGGTCCCTGCTCCACCTTCAGACTCAGTGGAGAGCCCAATGGTGGAGTATTGCTGGGATACAGTCAGAAGAATTAGGATTGTACCTTTGAGGTTCCTACATTCATGTGGGATCCCTGAATCCATTGGCATTTGCATGAGTAAGTGCCAGCCTTTCCACGTGACAGCATCTTAGTAAATTTGTGCCGTGATTGAGAGAATCGAAAAACTCCATCAGTGAAACATAAACTTATTCCCACACCGAACACAATTAATGATGTCATTGACACCTACTTCATGCCCACTGCATCCTGCCCCACGGGTTCTCTGCGCTTCCGATTGCCAACCTTCTTGAGTGTAAAGCCTTCCGGGAACCAGAGTGGGCCCAGTTTGCGCTTGCGCTTAGCTGCTACGACACCCAGGATGAGAATGAGGATGATGATCCCTATTGCGACCATCAACAGGTACAGGAGACTGAGCTGTCCCTGGTCAGGCAGTTTATTGCGATTACCTGAGGGCAAAACAAATACCATTTTCATTTCACATTTGATACTGGGAATGAGAGAGAAAAAATATTTCTTCCTTTTGAGTTTAGAATCCAAACTACCAACCATGGTTTAAAAAAAAACTGTTTCTTCCTCATGGCATTTAATTTAATTCTTGGTCTCTATTTTTCACATTTCAGTGCATGCCCTGACTTTCTTTCCTCCAAAAGAAATATAGTGGCAGATCATTGATGGTTAATGGTCCGTCCACTTCGGTAACGAGGCCATCTGACATTCACCAGCCAGGTGCTCTGGACAAATCGTCTGGAGTTGGATACACTGAGGAGTGGCAATATTTGGGTCAATGAGGGGGACTCCAACATCTGTGGTCAAAGTCAACAAGCCTTGTTGGACAACTGATAGCTCCTTCCACAAACTGAGTGATCTTTGGCAGGGGAAGATGTGCATAGGGAAGACGATTTTAAGAAATTACAGCATTAGCTTACTTTGATTTCCATTTTGGAAATACCAAATTTAGTGATGTTTCCCAGGAATGAGAAGATTGCCAGTGGGTTTCTGGAGCCATGCCATTGATTAGTGTGAGGTAGGAACCTGCCAGGTTTGGAGCTGACCTACTTACTTTTAACAGACTCGATTGGGTACGGCAGAGTGCCCTTGCTGGACTGGGCAGCGATGAAAGCAGCAGCGGTGTCTGTCGATGGAAAACAATCCTCAGATGTTTGCAAGCACTGCCTATTGTCAATTTCCAAGTGGACCTCAGAACTGTATGAATAACAACAAAAGACATCAAGGTTAATGGATGACAATAAAAATCTACCTTCATTCAGGTTACTTGTGTCTATACAGGCCTTTTGTTGATTCTCCCTGTTTCAAACGCTCATTCCTTTTAGCTGCTAAGTAAGGCAAGGCATTCAATACTTCTTCTGTTTACAAGCATTTTCTTCTATTTATTCACTCATGGGATGTGAATGTTACGTGCAAGACCAGCATTCATTCCCAACTGACCACTGAGGGCCACTTCAGTCTGCAAAACAGTCATCCACATTGTTGGGGCCCAAATCTCACAGACTAGACTGGATAAGGATAGCAGATTTCCTTCTCTAAAGGACAGCTGTGTTTCTGCAACAATCTTATATTTTCATGGTCAGGAACGGTAGCAGCTCTGCTCTTGCAAAATTCCGGATTTGTTTAAATTTATTGAATTTTAATTCCCCAGTTGCCATGAAACTTTGATAAAAAGAACAGAGCAATACTTAGGACAGGACAGAATAGCCAGATTAAATTTACTGGAGGGAAAATCCACCAAGTGGGGAGATGGAGGGTGTAAATGAGCTGACACCTGGGGTTAAAATACAAAACGTGTGCAAACATGAATGCATGCAAATAAAGCTATGATTAAAGATAATTAACATTTTGGAACTCTCATGGGCCCCAAATTCGCAAGTTTTTTGTAGTATACATGGAACAGTCCTGTTTTGGTCCTGCTCAGGTACCCTCTCTCAACTCTTCTTCTGTTACTATTGAATGCAGTTGTGCTGCTGGCTGCACTCATGCAGAACTTGAAAATTTACCAAGTTTCCACACTGCCCTCACTTTCACATGCTTCAGACCTGACTCTTCCCTTCACTTTCTTGACTTCTCTATCTGAAAGTTATGATAGCAACCAATACCCAATACAAGCCCACCAACATCCATAGCTATCTTGACTACACCTCCTCCAGCTCTGCTTTCATTTTCATTATCCATATAGTAACTACCCTGATGACTGGATGCACCAGTACCTCCGAGGTATCTACTTTAACCATGGCTTCCCCTCTACCACAGGGAACAGGGCTCTCAATTGCCTGTTTTATTTCCTGCACTTCTTTCACATCCTCGCTTCCCAGCCAGAGGAAGGGCAAAGATCCCCTTGTCCTCGATTTTCACTCCCACAGCCTCCACATTCAATTAATCATGATCATTTCCACCATCTTCAATGGGATTGCACCATCAGACACATCTTCCCCTCCCCTTTCAGCATTCCCAAGGGACCATTCCCTCTGAAACTGCATGGTTCCCTCTTCCATTTCCACCAACTACTCTCTTTCACCTCTTCCCTTCCCACCATCCAAACGCCCAAACAGTCCTCTCAGGTGAAGCAGCCATTCACTTGCACGTCCTCGCCTCAAATGATATGCTCGTGTGATCTCTAAATTAGAGAAACAAAACGCAGACTGGACGAGCACTTTTCAGAACACTGCCATCCAAGGGACTGCAAGAGACATCCAAAGCTTTCAATCATCTGTCACTTGAATTTTTCTTCTCACTCCTCTCTGATCTGACTTTGGCCTCCTACACTGTTCCGACGGAGCCTTATGCAAGCCTGAAGAACAACTCCTCACCATCCACCTAGGCACAATCCCAAAGACTCAACGCTGAATTCAACTACTTCAAATAACTAGCCTTTCCCGTCTGGGTCAACCAACCATCAAGCACCCACTTACTTTAATCTTATTTTATTCTCTCCACATCCTTATCAACTCCTTCTAGATTCTACCATTCACCTATACACTAGGGGCCAATATTGATGCAAGGTTAGCCACATTACCTCTCTTCACAGATGCTGACTAATCTGCTGGTTATTTCCAGCAGTTCCTGTGTTCACCAACTCACATTTCTGGCACATTCTTTAATTCCACCCCATCCCCCACCCTACAGACTGCCCTCATTGATCAATTAAGCAGACAGCTCAAAAAACTGCATCGCCAGGACAACCTTGCTCTCCATCCTATCACAGGCAGGCACAGTAGTGTAGCGGTTAGTGTAACACTATTACAGCGCCAGTGATCCGGGTTCAATTCCAGCCACTGTCTGTAAGGAGTTTGTACCTTCTCCCTGTGTCTGCGTGGGTTTCCTCCGGGTGCTCCGGTTTCCTCCCACATTCTAAAGACGTACGGGTTAGGGATTTGTGGGCACACTAGGTTGGCGCTGGAAGCATGGCAAAAACTGCGGACTGCCCCCAGAACACTCTATGCAAAGATGCATTTCACTGTGTGTTTCGATGTACGTGTGACTAATAAAGAAATCTTACATATTATCTTACTTTCCTTGTGTGGTTTCCACCCATTCCTTCCAGTCCAAATTAAAGTTAACTTATTTTCTCACTTTTCCATTGCTGATAAAGGTTACTTACCTGAGACGTTAACTGTTTCTCTCCACAGATGCTGCCTGACCTGCTGAGTCATACCGCACAAAATCAGGCCCTTTGGCCCATCAAGTACGCACCAACCATCAAGCACCCATTTACTCTAATCCTATTTTATTCTCACCACATTCTCATCAACTCCCCCCAGATTCTAGCATTCACCTACACACTTGGGGCAATTTACAGTGGCCCATTACTCTCCCAACCCCCATGCCTTTGGTACATGGGGGGAGTCCGGAGCACCCAGGAAAAACCCATCCAGTCACAGGGAAAACATGCAAGTTCCACCCAGACAGCACTGGAGGTCAGGATTGAACCTGGATCACTGGAGCAGTGAGGCAGCGGCTGCATTAGCTCCACTACTGTGCCACCCACAAATGCTTCCAGCATTTTGTTTCTCTTCCCAACTACTTAGTATTTACAACAATACTGTTCCATTCCTCTACAACATGAGGCAAGATTAGTAGTCAACCACCAGTGCACTGCTTCAAATGCCCCCTGAAAATTCATGCCCTCAGCGAACCCTTGACCTTAATTATTCAAAAACACAAACTCATTTCACAATATTTGTCCTCAAGTATCCCAAGCATGTCAACTGGAATTGGACAACTTGTTGAGTTGATCCTTTTGCCTTCTTTAAGAGTGTTGGTACCATTTTCCTTGGCACTGCAGCAGTAAACCTCTAATTTTTCTTGCTATAAACAGCAAAATGTGGTGGCACTTGTCAAGTGTGCTTGTACCCAGATGGTAGCGGTTCTCTGCTGCAATTCCAATTTTGAGGCCAGTCCCTCAAGTGCTTTGCAACCTGAAAAGGCAAGTGTTTCTCTCGCCACAGATGCTGCCTGACCTGCTGAGTATTTCCAGCATTCTTTAACCTTCTTTAATATTAGATCATCACACAGCAGTTCCATCCTTGCACCCCACGTACACAGCTCAGAGGTTCTTACCCAATAACTTCTTGTCCGAGCTCTCTCACTATCCTAACGAAGCGCTTCATTCTAGACCCGTGGCCGTAGTAAGGCAAGATCATTAGTGCCCCAGTGGAGTCCTTCTTGAATCTCAGGGTAGTATGCAGGAGGGCCCCCAGCTTCCGAAGGAAGTTGACAGAATCCTTACGTAGTTCCTCCGGGGGCAGGAGCACAATCAGCACCAGCACCCCCTCAGCCAACTGCTCAGTGTCACTGTCCACACAATCCAGACCATCCCAGCCACACTCCTCGGTATTACAGCCCTGGTCACAGAGACCATCGTGGTAATGATCGGCACAGTACTTCTCATACAATGGGCTGCAGGGATCAAAAAGGGCAGGTTAGACAAGCAATGGTATTTTTGGAAAATCAGTTTTCCACAACTCAAGCCTTACAATGCCTTAACGTGCTGACACTCACCACCACTGTTGTAGCTACAACACATATTCTGTCTACATAAAGCAGTAAGCTCACTGATTGGAATCTGCACAACTTAAAGATATCTTTTAGAAGCAGCTCAAAGAAAAATTCTGGGTCAGAGGTTTAAGGGTCCCAGTAAAAATGCACTAACATTGCTGAGGTGGAGGCTGCTTTATGGAAATGATATTAAACCAAGTCCTGGTCTGACCTCTCTGGTGGACAAGGAAGATTACAAGGCACTATTTCAAAGAACAAAGGAGTTTACGTATGAGTTAGCCAATATTTCTTTCTCAACCAACATCATTAAAACAGATTAACTGATTGTCATCATTTTACTGCTTGTGGGTCCTGATTACGTGCAGATAAATTGCTATCCCACGCTTCAAATGGTGTTCATGCATTTACAGACGTGTGGGGATTTGAGGGTGTACGTGGGTGTGGGCGTCGTGGAAGGAGATGAGTAGGTTGGGGGATCTCCTCATCATTCTGTTCCTGGGCCTGGCCAAGGTGGCAATTCACAGGTCCAGACAGCAGGGCATTAAGAGGTCCATTCAAGCTGACTGCCTGCCCCTCTTCTGAGGATGCATCCGAACCCGGGTGTCCCGGAGGGGGAGGGGGAGGGGGAGAGAGCGCGAGAGCGAGCAGTCGGTGTTCACTTGGCCTTCTGGGATGAGCGTACGCTGCAGAGGCTGGAGTGCATCCTGGACAAGGATGACAACGTTTTAATTTGAAAATCCTGATAAAACTGCTGTAAATATGTTAATAAACCTCTCTTTTTTTTTAGAAAGAAAGGAGCTAGTTTTGGCAGGTGGAAGGAATGAATGGGATCGCGTGAAAGGGTTAAGAAGGGAGATGACTGTAGCCTGAAGGACCTGGTTCTAAACCATAAGTTATAAACGACTGTAAGTGTTTTGTGATGCAAGGCACAAGGCACTATGGATGTGCAGTTTTTTTTTTGTTCTAATTGTGTTCTCTCTTGCATAATTCTGTTTAATTTGTTACTCGTGAATGTTGTGTATCTGATGCTCTGTGCCTGTGATACTGCTGCAAGTAAGTTTTTCACTGCACCTGTGCACACATATACTGGTGCACATGACAATGACAATAAACTTAAACTTAAAGTGCAACTCCTTCCTTTCCTCTTCCTCCTTGCACACGCGGACCGCTGGAAAGCAAGAGCTCCAAACCCCGGCAAAGTTTGTGAAACGTACTTGCAGGACTTCTGGCTGTTGCGACAGGCGAAGTTGTCGAACAGGCATTCGGCTGTGTTGCAGGCCTCGTCGCACTGGTTGTTGTTGAAGTACTTCCAGCACTGCAGGCTCTCCGTGCAGTTCTCCCAGGGGTTCAGGTTGAGCGAGCAGTCGCCGCCATCCCACTCGCACTCGTGGTTGTTGCACTCCTGGTCACACATCCGGTCCCGGGCCTTCTCCTTGCACTGCGGCAAGAGGCAGCTCTGGATCTGGGTGCAGGTCTGGCCACTGTAGGGGGCGGGGCAGCGGCAGCTGAAGAATGGCGGTGTGGGTTTGGGCAGGCAGCTCCCACCATTGTGGCAAGGCTGGGTGGAACAACTTGGCAGCTGGCACTCGGAGCCTCCGAATCCCTTCGGACATGTGCACTTAGGGCCCTGGGGGGTCATGGAGCACGTCCCACCGTTCCGGCACAATACCTGCCCGCAGGTGTAGTTGGTGTACTCGCAACTTGCGCCCATTACGCCCTGCAGAGGGAATTAAAATCAGGTGCAAACAAAGTGAGATCGTTCCTCTGTCAACCTGATGGCTGAGAGGCCATGTGCACTGGTCAGGCAGGTGACACCTCCTTTCCCCGTGTCTGGACTCAACTGCCCAAAAGGTTTCAGGGACTCGCGGGCTGGAAGCTAAACAGGGCCATGAAAGTGACGGCAAAATCTATGGCAAATCGGTCACTAAAATATAAACTAGTCCTGGCTATTGAGACACCAGGACGACGACTAGTTTGCTGTCTGTCGGTCACAGCAGCAGAAAATTGGTTGTCATGTTTCCAGTGTCACATTTAGTTTTAGTACAGCACAGGAACAGGCCCTTCAGCCCACAATGTCTGTGCTAAACACAATGCCAAATTAACCTCATTCTTTTCTGCTTGTACACCATCCACATCTCTCCATCCCCTGCATATTCATGTGTCTAGCTAACAGCCTCTTCAATGTCACCACCCTATCTGCTTCCACCACTCCCCCAGCAGTCCATTCCAGACACCTACCACTCACTGTGTTAAAAAAAAACTTGCCCTGCACATCTCTTCCTTTCCCCCCTCACCTTAAATGCACACCCTAAGTTTTGATGGGTTTATGGGGAAGTAAGATTAGGGTGCTGGTGAGGGAAGACAGTTCTGTTGAGGGGTCAAGCTGATCCTCCTCAGAAGCCCACACCACAGGAGACAACCAAAACCTGGGCTTGCTGGCTTTTGAAATAGGTTAGCAGCCAGGAACCCTTGGAGCAATGTTTAAAACAGGGGCAAGGGAAGATTTGGTCAGTTACAACAAACTAAACAATGCATAGTTTGAGCCTGCCCCACTGTCAAAGGGAGAACTTCAAGATGTTCATGAAAGATCATCAAAACAAAATGAACCTTCAACTGGAAGTACAAACGTACAAAATTATAAGTGGGCCTCTTGGTGGAGAAGCTCTGAGGAGGCTGCATGGCCTTTTCTTGCTCTTAAGATTTATATTCTTGCACTAATCACAGATGCAAAGGGAAAGCTAACTGAGTGGGTTCCTTTAAGACATCAGCTAACAAGACATAACCCTTGGTAAGTGGCAAAAGGGTAACTGGCAGCCTGTGGAGCCAGGTCATTCGTAGAGCCACCCTGGTGAACAAAATGTCACTGTGATGTTTACATAGCTCAAAATAAATACTGAAGGGATGAGTCTTGTGGCTATTGATTCAAGCATGAATTTTACAGAAAAATTATCACAACTGAGGAAAATTCATTCACAACTAGCAAGGAGAAAAAAATGGTTCCACTTACAGGTCTGCACTGGCAGGTGTATCCCAGAGGGGTGTTGACAGCAAACATGCATGTCCCTCCATTCTGGCACGGCTGAGAAAGGCACAGATCAATGACAGTCTCACAGTGGCGGCCTACAAAATAGCAGTGGCTCACATCAGCGGCTGAACACACCGGGATGAAATATTCTCATCACCCTTGGCATTAAACAGCATGAGTGCTGGGTGACAAGTTGCCATCAACACTTGCTTTATTACATGACTGGTATTTAGAAGAGAGTGGTGGAGGGAGGACTTGCCACCATTTTGGTCACAACCACATCCTACACAAGGGATAGGTTACATTTTTGACTTTAATTCACAAAGTGCATCTGAACAAAAGGTAGACAAGATGCTTCAATGAAACATCTAAGGACTTTTCTTTTAGTTATTAAGTAAGTCAGAATGGAAAAACTGGGAGTTCTCGGCTCTGGAAATCTAACATCAACAGGAACAGAAAAGTACGTTATGGCAATTCCTTGCTGGAACAATGTAGGAGATTAACATACCAAGTTTTGTATTGTTACATAGGAAGCTGGTGGACCCCTTTGTTGAGCTATTCAAGAAGGGGCAGAGAAGAGAAATGTAGCTGTGATTGGAGATAGCATAGTCAGGGGAATAGACACAATTCTCTGTCGCAAGGATCGAGAGTGTGTTGCCTGCTTGGTGCCCAGGTTCAGACATCACATCTCACCTGCAGAGGAATTTGGAATGGGAGGGGAAAGATCCAGTTGTCGTGGTCCATGTGGGTACCAATGACGTAGGAAGAGCAAGGAAAGAGATTTTGCTGAGGGAATTTGAGCAGCTAGGGACTAAATTAAAAAGCAGAACCAAAAAGGTAATAATCTCTGGATTCCTACCTGAGCCACATGCAAATTGGCACAGGGTCAATAAGATCAGAGAGTTAAATGTGTGGCTCAAAGATTGGTGTGGGAGAAGTTGGTTTGAATTCATGGGACATTGGCACCAATATTGGGGCAGGAGAGAGCTGTTCCAATGGGATGGATTCCACCTGAACCATGCTGGGACCAAGGTCCTGGTGAATTGCATAACTAAGGCTGCAGATAGGGCTTTAAACTAAATAGTAGGGGGGTGGGTTCAACAGATTGGGAAAGAATGGATAAAGTAAAAGGGAAGGAAAGTGCAGGAGAGGTTACTGAAGTTTCCAGAATAAAGACTAAGACAAAGTTTAGAAAGGGATAAGAATTTAACTTCAGGCAGCATGGAGACAAATTTGAGAAGAAGGGTGGTGAATACAGGACTGAAGGTGTTATATCTGAATGCACGCAATATACAAAATAAGGTAGATGAGCTCATAGCGCAGTTAGAAATTGGCAGATATGTTGTTGTGGGCACCACAGACTACAGAGTTGTGAGTGAAAGTTGGAAGCTAAACATCCAAGGATACACATCCTATCAAAAAGACCGGCAGGCAGGCAGAGGGGGTGGGGTGGCTCTGTTGGTAAAAAAAATGAAATTAAATCCTTAGCAAGAAGTGACATAGGATCAGAAGACATAGAATCCTTGTGGGTAGAGTTAAGAAACTGCAAGGGTAAAAAGACCCTGATGGGAGTTATATACAGGCCTCCGAATAGTAGCTAAGATGTGGGGCATAAATTACAACAGGAGATAGAAAAGGCATGTAAAAAAGGCAATGTTATGGTGGTCATGGGGGGATTTCAATATGCAGACAGATCAGGAAAATCAGTTTCCAAGAGAAGGAATTTGTAGAATGCCTATGAGATGGCTTTTTAGACGAGCTTGTAGTCGAACCCATGCGGGCAAAGATAATTCTGGATTTGGTGTTGTGCAATGAACCGGATTTGATTAGAGAGCATAAAGTAAAAGAACCCTGAGGAGGCAATGATCATAATATGATAGAATTCACCCAGCAGTTTAAGAGGGAGAAGCTACAATCGGATGTATCAGTAGTACAGTTGAGTAAAGGTAACTACAGAGGCATAAGAGAGGAGCTGGCCAAAGTTGATTGGAAGGAGACCCTGGCAGGGATGACGGTACAGCAGCAATGGCAGGAGTTTCTGGGAGTAATTTGGAAGATGCAGGATCACTTCATCCCAAAGCAGCAGCAGCATTCTAAGGGAGGATGAGGCAACCGTGGCTGACAAGTGAAGTCAAAGACAGCATAAAAGCAAAAGAGAAGGCATACAATATTGCAAAAATTATTGGGAAGCTAGAGGATTGGGAGGCTTTTAAAAACCAGCAGAAGGCAACTAAAAAAACAATAAGGGGAAAAGAGGTGAAATATGAAGGTAAGCTAGCCAATAATATAAAAGAGGATACCAAAAGTTTTTTCAGATATATAAAGAGTACAAGAGAGGCAACAATGGACATAGTACCACTGGAAAATGATGCTGGAGAGATAGTAATGAGGAACAAAGAAATGGCGGACGAATTGAATAAGTATTTTGCGTAAGACTTCACTGTGGAAGACACCAGCAACGTGCCAGAAATTCGAGTCAGGTGGCAAAAGTGAGTGTAGTTGCTATTACTAAGGAGAAGGTGCTTGGGAAACTGAAAGGTCTGAAGGTAGATAAGTCAACTAGACCAGATGGACTGCACCCCAGGGTTCTGAAAGAGGTAGCTGAAGAGATTGTGGAGGCATTAGTAGTGATCTTTCAAGAATCACTAGAGTCAGGAATGGTTCTGGAGGACTGGAAAATTGCAAATGTCACTCTACTCTTTAAGGAGGGAGGGAGGCAAAAGATAGGAAATTATAGGCCAGTTAGCCTGACTTCAGTGGTTGGTAAGATGTTAGAGTCCATTATTAAGGATAAGGTTTCAGGGTACTTGGAAGCTCATGATAAAACAGGCTGAAGTCAGCATGGTTTCCTTCAGGTGAGATCTTGCCTTACAAATCAGTTGGAATTCTTTGAGGAAGTAACAGGCTGGATAGGGATCAAGCAGCAGGTGCCAGGTGTCTGGCACTGGGACTGGTCCTGCTGCTCAGAAGGGAAGGCAGGAGAAGAGGAGGGCAGTAGTGATAGGGGACTCAATAGTCAGGGAAACAGACAGGAGGTTCTGTGGAAGTGAGCATGAATCCCGGATGGTATATTGCCTCCCAGGTGCCAGGGTCCGGGATGTCTCTGATCGGGTCCACAGTATTCTTGAATATTGAATATTCCTGGATTTCAGTGTTTTAAAAGGGATAGGGAGAGGGGGGAGAAGAGGAGGAGGGGTGGTGTTACTGGTCAGAGATACTATTACAGCTGCAGAAAGGGTGGATAATGTAGAAGGATCCTCTCTAGAGTCAGTATGGGTGGAAGTTAGGAACAAGAAAGGAGCAGTTACTCTACTGGGAGTACTCTAATAGGCCCCCCGGTAGCAGCAGGGATACTGAGGAGGAGATTGGGAGGCAGAATTTGGAAAGGTGCAGGAATAACAGGGTTGTTATCATGGGAGACTTCAACTTCCCAAATATTGACTGGCACCTGCTTAGTGCCAAAGGTTTAGATGGGGCAGAGTTTGTTAAGTGTGTCCAGGACGGATTCCTGTCACAATATGTTGACAGGCCGACTGGAGAGAATGCCATATTAGATCTAGTATTAGGTAATGAACCGGGTCAGGTGACAGATCTCTCAGTGGGTGAGCATCTGGGGGACAGTGACCACTGCTCCCTAACCTTTAGCATTGTCATGAATAAGGATAGGAGCAAAGAGGATGGGAAGATATTTAATTGGGGAAGGGCAAATTATGAAGCTATAAGGCTAGAACTTGCGAGTGTAAATTGTGATAACGTTTTTGAAGGGTCATGTACTATGGAGATGTGGTCCTTGTTCAGGGATCTCTTGCAAGAGGTTAGGGATAAATTTGTCCCAGTGAGGCAGAGAAAGAATGGCAGGGTGAAGGAACCATGGGTGACAAGAGAGGTGGAACAACTAGTTAGGAGGAAGAAGGCAGCATACAGAAGGTGTAGGCAGCAAGCATCAGATAGGGCTTATGAGGAATATAGGGTAGCAAGGAAGGAACTTAAGAAGGGGCTAAGGAGAGCAAGAGGGGGACATGAAAAAGCCTTGGCGAGTAGGGTTAAGGAGAATCCCAAGGCTTTTTTCACATACGTGAAGAGCAGAAGGATGACGAGAGTAAAGGTAGGACCGATTAGAGACAAAGGTGGGAAGATGTGCATGGAAGCTGTGGAAGTGGGTGAGGTTCTCAATGAATACTTCTCTTCAGTATTCACCAAGGAGAGGGGCCTTGATGACGCTGAGGACAGCGTTCTAGAGCATGTAGATATCAAGAGAGAGGATGTGTTGGAGCTGTTAGAAGATTTTAGGACAGATAAGTCCCCGAGGCCTGACGGAATATACCCCAGGCTGCTCCGCGAGGCGAGGGAGGAGATTGCTGAACCGGTGGCTAGGATCTTTGAGTCCTTGTTGTCCACAGGAATGGTACCGGAGGATTGGAGGGTGGCAAGTGTTGTCCCCTTATTCAAAAAAGGTAGTAGGGATAGTCCAGGAAATTACAGACCAGTGAGCCTTACATCTGTGGTGGGCAAGCTGTTGGAAAGGATTCTTAGAGATAGGATCTATGAGCATGATCTGTAAGAGCCGCGAGGTAATGATGCAGCTCTTTAAAACTCTGGTTAGACCACACTTGGAGTACTGTGTCCAGTTCTGGTCGCCTCATTATAGGAAGGATGTGGAAGCATTGGAAAGGGTGCAGAGGAGATTTACCAGGATGCTGCCTGGTTTGGAGAGTATGCATTATGAGGAGAGACTAAGGGAGCTAGGGCTTTACTCTTTGGAGAGGAGGAGGATGAGAGGAGACATGATAGAGGTATACAAAATATTAAGAGGAATAGAGTAGACAACCAGCGCCTCTTTCCCAGGGCACCAATGCTCAATACAAGAGGGCATGGCTTTAAAGTAATGGGTGGGAAGTTCAAGGGAGATATCAGAGGGAGGTTTTTCACCCAGAGAGTGGTTGGTGCATGGAATGCGCTGCCTGAGGTAGAGGTGGAGGCAGGTACGTTGGTCAAGTTCAAGAGATTGTTAGATAAGCATATGGAGGAATTTAAAATAGGGGGATATGTGGGAGGAAGGGGTTAGATGGTCTTAGGTGTGGTTTAAAGGTTGGCACAACATGGTGGGCCGAAGGGCCTGTATTGTGCTGTATTGTTCTATGGTTATTGACAAAGGACAGTCAGTGGATATTGCCTACTTGAATATTCCGAAGGCCTTTGACAAGGTGCCACACATGAGGCTGCTAAATAAGATAGGAGCCCACGGTATTACAGGAAAGGTACTATCACGGACAGAAGATTGACTGACTGGCAGAAGGCAAAGAGTGGGAATAATGGGGGCCTTTTCTGGTTGGCTGCCATTGACTAGTGATGTTCCGCAGGGGTCGGTATTGGGTCTGCTACTTTACACGTTATATGTTAATGGTCTGGATGATGGAATTGAGGGCTGTGTGGCCAAGTTTGCGGATGATACAAAGATAGGTGGAGGGGCAGGTAGTGTTGAGGAAGCAGGGAGTCTGCAGAAGGACTTGGACAGGTTAGGAGAATGGGCAAAAAAGTGGCAGATGGAATACAGCATAGGGAAATGTACGGTCATGCACTTTGGTAGAAGGAATAAAGGCATAGACTATTTTCTAAACGGGGCAGCGAATTCAGAAATTGGAGGTGTGAAGGGACTTGGGAGTCCTGGTGCAGGATTCCCGAAAGGTTAACTTGCAGGTTGAGTCGGTAGTAAGGAAGGCAAATGCAATGTTAGCATTCATTTCAAGAGGACTAGAATATAAAAGCAAGAATGTAATGTTGAGGCTTTATAAGACATTGTTCAGACCACATTTGGAGTATTATGAGCAGTTTTAGGCCCCATATCTAAGGAAGGATGTGCTGGCATTGAAGAGGGTCCAGAGAAGGTTTACAAGAATGATCCCAGGAATGAAAGGGTTAACATATGAGGAGCGATGGTTCTGGGCCTGTACTCATTGGAGCTTAGAAGGATGAGGCGGGATCTTATTGAAACCTAGTCCTGGATAGAGTGGACATGGAGAGGATGTTTCCAGTAGTGGGAGAGTCTAGGACCAGAGGGCACAGCCTCAGAATAGAAGGACGTCCCTTTAGAATGGAGATGAGGAGGAATTTCTTTAGCCAGAGCGTGGTAAGTTTGTGGAATTCATTGCCACAGACGGCTGTGGGGGCCAAGTCATTGAGTATATTTAAAGCGGAGGTTGATAGGTTCTTGATTAGTAAAGGCATCAAAGGTCGCGGGAGAAGGCAGGAGAATGGGGTTGAGAGGGAAAAATAAATCAGCCATGATCGAATGGTGGAGCAGACTCAAAGGGCCGAATGGCCTAATTCTGCTCCTATGTCTTATGGTCTTATAGTTGAGGAATTATGGGTCAGCTCCAGGCAGCAAGCTTGTGATTCCCCATCACTGCAACACCCTTCAGCCCTTCAACCTTCCAAGTAGGTGTGTCCCTTGAACTCTGGACTTGGCTGCAACCAGCACTCCCTCATCCAGCCAGTGGTGGTGCTGGTTTAAGCTCTGGAAAATGGAATCCTCCTCTCATCTCTCCTCCTCTGGAGCAAGGAGGAATGATATAGCTAGACAAGTGACCCCTATGGTTTCCCCCAGAAACACTTAATCAGTGATCTGAAAATAGATCTGACATAGATCAAAGCCCTGATATGAATAGTGCGCAGATAGATTCAGATTTATTATCACTGATTTAGATGATGTGAAATTTGCTGCTTTGCGGCAGCAGTACAGTGCAAAGACATAAAATTACTAAAATAAATAAATAGCGCAAAAATAAAAGGAATAGCAAGGTAGTGTTCATGGGTTCAGGGAACACTAGGTAGTGCTGCTGCCTCACAGCTCCAGCTACCCTGTACTGTACTGCTACCGCAAAGTCAACAAATTTCACGTCACATGTCAGTGATAATAAATCTGATTCTGTTACGGATTCGATCCTTGGGCATATTGTGTGTGGAGTTTGCACGTTCTCCCTCCAACTGCGTGGGTTTGCCCCGGTGCTCCGGTTTCCTCCCACATCCCAAAGACATGCAAGTTGGTAGGTTAATTGGCCACTGTAAATTGCCCCTCATGCGTGGGTGAGTAGTAGAATCTGGGGGAGCTGATGGGCATATGAGAGAGAATAGGTTACAGAGAGTGAAGGGGAGGCAATGATGTTGATGGGATTGATCTGAGAACTAGCAGAATCTTGATGGAACAAATGACCTCCTGCATCACAAGAAGAATGAGGTGATCGGACCTTTCTTTGCAGCTGCTGAGCCTACCTGATTATGGATGGAGCACACCAAAACTGTTCAATCAGTCAAAACTGTGCTCAAACTGACACAAAGCTACTGTAAGAACACATGGACCATGAGGAGCAGTGATGGACACTGTGCTCACTGTCCGTCCAGTTCCTCATGTCCTGCTCCGTTTTGGAAATTGTGTCCTTTAGGGTTATCCCTCAACAACATGCTCAAATACAACCTTTTGGATCAGATGAAAAGGAGGTTGCTCCCCTTCTTTCAAACTCCAAATACACCCACATTTGTCACACGTCTCCCTGTATTTGAACTCCTCTCAATCAGGGACAACTTTCGGGCATTTAGCTTTTTGGGAAATCTCCAAGGAGCTAATTTCCAAATCTCTTCCTCACACTAAAATAACAACCAATTTCAGATAATCTCAAATGCTCCAAAGAGTCCTAAGATTAAAATAGTTCCTATGCCAGAGTCTGAAAACAAAAAAGATTCACATAAGGTTGTCCCAGACAACAAATGGAATGAACATTTCTGCTTTATTGATTGAGAATGGTCTGCCTGGATCCATTCAGATACTTAAATCAGCAAGTAATGGAGTCTTTCCAGCTTTGAATGTCCTATTGCTTTTAAGTTAGTAGATCAGGGCAAGCTGGTCAATACTGAAGTCTCACAAGTGATCTCAGTGAACTCATGCCAAAGATTTTTGAAAATGGGATTAGGATAGGTGGGTGCAACGGTTGGTGTGAATGTGTTGGGCCAAAGGACCCGTTTCTGTGCTACACAACTCTGTCAGAAAAGGCACTTGCACCTGAACATCTAGGCAGAGGAAGATGGTACCACAGGTGCATGCCAAATGGAACCAAGGCTGAAGACATGACGCGGTTAAGCAACCCAATAACCATTGCTTATGCTCAGACACAAGGACAGTCAGTTGGTGATGATCATGTGGGGAATGGCAAGCAAAAGGAGAAGATAGGCTTCAACAAGAACAAAGGAATTGCTTTGTAACTCACCAGTAAAACCAGGCCGACACCTACATCGGTAATCGTTGTTTAACTGGACACAGTCAAGCATACCCTTGTGATCGCATGGGTTGGACAGGCATTCATTGACATCCCCTTCACAGCGTTCTCCAATAAAACCAGGGGGACAGATACAGCTATAGCCACCAATTTTGTCGACACACTGGCCACCATTTAGACACTTGTACTCCCCAGTGTGGGGATTAAAATCAGGCTCACAATCATCATTGTTTATTTCGCACAGAATACCTGTGAACAAAAAATAATTACAATAAGACCTACAATACGACTTACCATTGTAGTTTTTGTACATGATCCTCTTTCCCTTCCTCATCTCACTCCCTTATTTTAAATCAATCATACCCAGCTATTACATTTGGTCAAGCAATTTATTCCCAGGTGTTTAAGAAGTTGTCCCGTGACCTTCACCACATATTATCTTCCTCACCTCTATTTCCAAGAGGAAACAATCACTCACAACAGAAGAAAAAGAATCAGTGTAGGAAGACTGCCAGCATCAGTGAGGCAGATCAGGTGTTGAACACATTCAGGAGCCACACTAGAATTTACACAACAAACGTGCACCCTTCAATAACTATCATCATCGCTAATGTTCAAAGGTCTGAATGAGGACTCGTTCATCAGTGAGGCAGCCGAGATTAA
This sequence comes from Pristis pectinata, assembly GCF_009764475.1. Lineage (NCBI taxonomy): Eukaryota > Metazoa > Chordata > Chondrichthyes > Rhinopristiformes > Pristidae > Pristis > Pristis pectinata. The sequence goes on from NC_067407.1 coordinate 63,852,430, forward strand.
GGACAACCCTGTGTAAACCTCCAGGCTCACAAAATGTGAAGCAAATGAGAAACACAAACATGATGTTCAGGAATCATGTTCAAGTTCAGGAGCATCTCTAAAATGGCAGCCCTGATGCAGGGTGCTTTACTTTCTGAGCTCATACAAGCATGGAAACAAGTTTGGTTCATTAATCTAACTTCCCTCTTCCAAAGCCAAACAGAGTTCACACCCATTACCCTTAACCACTGTCTACAATGCTCTTACTAATCCCACCCCTACTGCAATCTGATCAATTCAATGCTCCCTCATTTTTGCAATTGCCTTTAATGCAAACACCTCCCAGAACTTAATATAAGAAACCTCACCTCACCTGCCATCTCTGTGAGATCAAAGTTTCAGCTGGGTTTATTACCCATGACTTGCTTTTCACAAACCCATGCAGGCACTCTTTCATTGGTTTGACTCTGTGTCTACACTCCACTCCATGCCACCACCCTCCCCCAGTATCCCCTGGAATGACATGAAGACACCAGTAAATGAAAATTAAAAACATACAATGTCGGAAACATTCAGCAGGTCAAGCAACGTTTGTGGATAGAGAAAGGGGTCAACTCTGTTCGTCTTTCCACAGATGCTACCTGACTTCCTGAATATTTCCAGCATTTTCTGTTTTTATTTCAGACGCCAGTAGATGTTTGATGAGAAACCATCGGACTGTTCACCCCTCTCCTCCCTGAAAACCATTCCACTGTAGCCCAAGCTCATTGGCCATGACAATTACCATTAGACAAATCCCAACCAGTAATGTGGACCGAACTTCGCTGGTGGCATCTTCAATGTAAGGAATGTAAAGGAAAGGGTACAAATCTGAAGGCACATTTCATTACCTGCAGTTCCTGGTGGACAGGAACATTTATAATCATTCACCAGGTCGATGCAAGTCCCTCCATTCTGACAGCGCGAGATACTGCATTCATTCACCTCAGACTCACAAGTGAGTCCCCTGTACCCTGGAACACACTGGAGGGTATGGGAGTGACCATTATTACAATCATTAATTTAAGTTATTGCTTCAGCAAGTGTTGCTTCTGGATGCCACTGCAAGTTGCTGCATTAATCTGATTATTAAACAAAGGTGGCATGGAGCCACAATTAACACTGCTGTCTCATAGCTTTGGGCACTTAGGTTCTATTCTAGCCTCTTGGAGTCTGTATATTCTCCCCATGATATTGTGGGTTTCTTCCGGGTGCTCTGATTTCCTCCCACAATCCAAACATGTATTAGTAAGTTAATCAGCTGCTATAAATGACCCCTTTGTGTAGCCAAGTGTCAAAAGAATCAAAGGGGAACCAATGGACATGTGAGTTGCAGGGGTACAGGGAAATGGGAGGACGGGGGTGGGGTTGGGGAGGGAAATGTGTTTGCTCTGCTGGGTGCTGGCATAGACTTAAATGGGCCGAATAGCCTTCTTCTGTGTTGTGTTCAGTGAAGCCTTCAAGGATAGACACAAGTGCTGGAAAGTGGCACTAAATGAAAGATCAGCCATGATGTTACTGAATGGACCAAGTGGCCTCTCCCTGCTACTACCTACGATGTTATGTCGATTTGTAGTTGAGACATTGGATCAATGTGGTTCCCTAAGGTCAAGCTGGTGAGTTCGCACACCCTAAGGCAGACAATATTTGTCCAATGATCATTCTCAATTGATTAGGATGCAGTGAGCCATTGTTATTAATGGAAACCTCCCTCAATGTTCCAGGTCCCCAGCAAAGGACCTCTGACTACATACTGTTGGGGTGCCCAACACTGACTGGATGCATTCTTGGAGGTCTCATCATGACTTCCTATCTCCAAACATCTCAACAACCATCCATGCCCCTCCCTACCAATGCTTTCAAAACTCATACAGTGTGAACCATGATTGCTCTTTATAAGAAGATTTTTTTCCTGCTGAGATATTTCCAGCAGCATCCAGGAAATTAATCTCAAATTCCTGGAGTCTCCAAAGGTTTTTCCTGATGGTCGGTAACTTCTCTAATGTGCCCAAGATGACCAAACTCCAACCAGCTTTTGCTGCAACTTGACAGTTTTGCACCACTCTTACTAACAGTCACAAGGGGGAGCTCTGGATCAATGTTTTAAGAAAACCTGATTTATATGCTTGGCTTCCCTGCCTACAGAGGGATGACCTTGCCCCAGTTCTCACAGCTCTTGTGGTACATTCTTAGGATTTTCCGCCTTCAACAGCCCACAAGGTATGTCTCAATGGCAATGTACCCAGCCCTGTGGGCTGAAGCCCAGGGCAGCATTGTCCAAGTACAAAGCAGTGGCGAGAACAAACCCTGGTCAACAACTAACAATGGGTGAAGGAAGCATGAACAACTTAGAGGTGCCTCTATACCACCCTAATCATCTTTCCACATGGGTGTTTATTATTCACACTTCTGGGTGGGAGTCCCTCTCTATCTGTAACTATCACCCACCAGCCACCACTCCTACCCCTCCTGGCTCCGTCTCCCATCTCCCACCTCACCTGGTTCCACCCATCATCTACCACCCCCTGCCTCACCCCTTTAACACCAGCAATCTCTCCTCCCCTCAACCCAGATGCAGGTTCTTGACCCAAAACATTAACTATCCCTTTCCCTCCATAGATGCTGCCCTGACCCCACTGAGTTTCCTCCAGCATTTTGTGTGTTGCTCCAGATTCCAGAATCTGCTGTCTCTTGTGTCTCCAGGAACAAGGTCCTGCATGCTATCTCCAGGGGAGCTAGGTGACCCCTCCGTGGCATTTGAACGGTAAGGGAGTTATCCGCAGTATCCCAGGAAATAGCTCCCTTTCCATCACTGGATTCACAACACTGAATCCAGAGAGAGACTCACGCCTGAAAGCCAAGTCTCTTGCACTTAATCAGTTATTATGCAAAACATCATTTATCCTCTGCTTAACATGATTGGAACAAGTCATCTGGTCACTATCACATTGCTAGCTGTGGGACCTTAGTGTGCGCAGGTTGGTTGCAGTGTTTCCTGCAGTCCACCAGTAATTACATTTCAATCGGTATTCTAAGATGTTTTAGTTCAGAGGTGTAACAAGGTGTTGTGCATAAATTCACGCTAAGTCTTGCCATTTGCAAATCAGTCCAGTACTCCTGCTTGTCATCATCAACCCCTTTCCTCCAACTGTTTGTGTAACCTTTCTCCAAATACAAATCGCCTTTACTTTGGTCACCTATTCTGACGCTTGAGGGCAATGATGAGCCCCAAGCTGATCACCTTGAGAATGCAGGTTCAAATCCCACCTCAGCAAGTTTCAGAATTTCAATTTGGCACAGACAAATCTGCTATTAAAATGTCAGTATAGTGGAAACTCTGCTGGTTTGAAGAATCCCCCCCCCCCTCAAAAAAGTGTCCCCACTCTCAAGGCAACAGAGTCAGGTCCCTTGACAGTGCAATCTGCTGTGCAAAGTTAGTTTCTCCAGTTCCCCATCTCTGTTCCCTTTCATGCATTTCCTCTGATATCGTCCTCCCCATTATTACTGAGGCCCAAAACACTGCCCTAAACAGGGTGAGGGAGTAGTTTGTGGAAACACTCACCTCACACGCATAGCTGCCCAGGTAATCCTTACAGGTGGCACCGTTGCGGCAAGGGTTCGATGCGCAGTCATCCACATCCTGTTGGCAGTAGCTGCCAGTATATCCAGCCATGCACTGACATTGATGACTGTTGCCAGTGTTGATGCAAATCCCCGAATGTTGACAAAGCTGCTCAACAGTCAAGCCTGGTAAGGTAGAAGGGTGACAGAAAACAGTTAACGGAACATCTGCTGGTCAGCCAGTTATCTTCATCCAACTATCACACTCTCCTTCACCCACCTCTGCGAAAAGCTGCCACCTCGCACGACACATCTGGTACGTCGCAGTACAGGCCGGTCCAACCACTCTGGCAATTGCAGTGGTACGTGGCACCTCGCTGCATGCACTTGCCTCTGTTCTTGCAGGGCGAGCCATTGCACAGGTTCACCAGGGTCTACAGCACGGAACAAGACAGCATCAGCCAGTGGAGACCAGCCACTCTCAGGACCCGCCCACCCACTGCACATGGCATTCGTTCGCAATAGCTTAGTAGTCACATTACTGAACTGGGAATATTGAGCCCGGAGCTGATCATCAAGAATGCAGGTTCAAATCCCACCTCAGCAAGTTTCAGAGTTTCAATTCAGCACAGACAAATCTCCTATTTAAAAAACCGGTATTAAGACAGCAGGTTTGGTAAAGAATCCTCTTTAAAGGTGACCCGATTCTCATGGCAAGAGGATCAGGTCTCTTGAAAGTGGCCCGATGAGACACATGGATTTATCAAGCAGAGAGCCTAGCACCTTCCCAGGGGATCTAATGGTGACAGTGAGTGGCAGCCTTGCCCACACCCTGAGTGGGAATTAATAGGAAAACAAACCAATGTTGAAAGAGCATTGTCCACAATACAGTACAAATTGGTTTGCAAAGTGACAGTGACAATCCCCATCACATTGTTTCACTTTCCCTTCTAACATGTAGGAGAGACACCCTGGCCAACATTTGTCCATCAGCTAATGTCACTAACAGAGGATCCAGTCATTGACACAATTCTGCTTGTGGGATCTTTTGTTCACAGATTGGGTGCTGCATTTCCTTCACTACGATAGTGATGACGCTTTAAAGGGCACTCAGCTGCTGGTAAAGGCTTTGGGATACCCCAAAGCTATGAAAGGTACAATATACATGCAAATCGTTCAAAGATAATAACATCAGGATTTATAGAGTCACAGAGGGTCCTGGAGAGATGCAGCATGGAAACAGGCCCTTTGGCTCACTGAGTCCACGCGGACCGTCAACCACCCATTTACATTAACGCCATTTTATTCTCCCCATATTCTCATTGACTCCCCCAGATTCTACCTACACACTAGGAGCAATTTACAGCAGCCAATTCACCTACCAACCTGCATGTCTCACATAGGATGTGGGAGGAACCCAGAGCACGGGAAAAACGTACAAACTCCACAGGGACAGCAGCCAAGGTCAGGATTGAACCCAGGTCACTGGTGCTGCAAGGCAGTTCTTACCTGGCAGTTCTTGCCTGAGTAGCCAGAGGGACAGGTGCAGCGATAACTGCCCAGCCCATCGATGCAGGTGCCACCATTCTGACATGGTTCAGAGTCACATTCATTGATGTCGTACTGGCAGTTGGAGCCAGTGAAGCCAGGCTGGCAATGACAAGTGTATGAGTTGATACCATCAATACAGGTCCCATCGTTGAAGCAAGAGCTGCCAAGACAAAAGCAGTCCACTCAGTTCACCTGACAAGACAGTGTGCAAGAAAACAGGTCTCCTGGAATCAAGATGATTCCAATCGACACGAGTAATGAATGCCCTGAGCAGAGCCAGCCACAGGAAGTCACCACTCCACAACACTGACCACTTCTCCATGGGGATTACCCAATGAGTTAGAAGAGGAAAACCTTCCTTAAAATGCTGCTTTCCCAAGCTTTGCAAATCTGGCTTACAATTAAGATGACAGAGGAGTAAATTGTACTTCACAGAGGAGGCTGTCACATGGTATTCAATTTCTTTTCCTCAGCAGACTTCAGGAGCAACACATCATGTGGAGGCACAAGACAGTGTGGGAGCTCCAGAGGAAACTGCAGCAGCAGTAACTATTGCAAACACAGAAAACTTTGCAAGTTCACATCATTCAAGGCATTCATTTCAAAAATGAGTCTCCGACATCCTCGTCTCTCACCTTGCATGAGAGGAAGCTCGTAAGGGCTGGGGGTGGGTGGGAGGGAACAAAGGGGAAAATTACTGGTTGTTGCTGCTGAAATATCACTTGAGTGAATCATCAGTGTCTGACATGGAGCTCTGTACAACTGCCAGTTCTCTGCCAAGGGGAGGACAGAGAGGAACTGGTAGTGGGGCAGATAACTCACTCTGCGGCTTCAGCCCAAGGAAGAGGACAACAGGGCAACAACCACCCTGCCCATCACTTGTCAGCACCCAGGCGCACATGAAAGGATCCCCTGAGAGCTCACCGCTGGCATAGAAAGCGAGAGAGAGCACATATTTTAAAGACAATAGAGTTCTGTTTCTCCCTTCCCCAACTTCTCCAAGCTGCTTTTGAGGATTAGCGATTGGACGTACTGCCTGCAGCAAGCTTCAGCTGATTTACTGCGAGCTAATGGAGATTAATGGCAAAAAGGAATGCAGCAACAATGTGTGGGAATCCCTTCCCTCAGCCTCTAACCTACTCATATTCACCCCCGCCCCCACCACCCAGCTTCATCCTCCGAGCATTCCTTTCAGTGTTCACTTCAAGTCCTCTTCTCTTCCCCCACTCCCCACCCCCCAACAACCATCTTGCACTGCAGGGTAAGTTCACCTCATCCTTTGCAAATAATGTCATTTATTGATGAAATGAAGTGGCAATTCCTCACATATTGTACTTTTATTATAATTTGACGCTCTACTTTCCTTCACACCATGACCAACAACAATTTGAACACACTCGTGAAAGACTGTGGGACATGGAAAGCTTCACAGGCTGACAGACCTCCTTCCGTCGCCCTCAGAAAATGGCAACTAAATTATTAACTTTACATACAGCAACACTTCCAGTCTCAGACTGGGTTCCCATTGCAGTGAAACAGGCACTCCACTGCTCTGAATTCTCCCAAGATGACAAACGCTTTAAAATGAAGGACCTATTTAGTTAAGGGTGTCCTTCTGTTGTCATGCTTGATCACTGGAGACAGCCTAGGATCAGTCACGTTAAGACGATAGCTCCCTTCACGTGATGTTCAGATGCTCCACCTGGATAATTCAATCACTGACACCGTGCAGTCTGTGAGAGTCTGCTATGTAAATTGGCTGCTGTATTTCCAATGTTCTGATGATGACCACACTTCAAAAAGGGTGTCACTGGCTGTGAAGGTGGTACAGGGCGCTACATAAACCAAAACCTTCCTTTCCCTTACCTCTCTGTGCAGTCAGGCATGTTGTTTTCACAGTGAATCCCATTGAAACCTTGCGGGCACTTGCAGACGTAACTGTTGACGTAGTCGGAGCAGTTCCCGCCATTCTGACAAGGGTTGCTGAAGCACTCATTTATCTCTTGCTGGCATTTATTGCCAGTGAACCCCAATAAGCAGTTGCATGAGAATGTGTTGACACCATCGATACAGGAGCCTCCATTCTGGCACGGATCTGTACAATCACAGTATCATATTTCAGCTATTAACTATGTACCGATGGTACAATATGAACCAAGCTTCACCAAGTGAACAAAAATTTACGGGAACAAAAACTGTAGCTGCCAAGTCAGATGCTGGGTCTGAATCTTACTCTGGGTTGAAAAGTTATTCCTCAGTGTGGTACTGGTGAGTTCCAGCAAGAGAGGGGGCTGCCATTGGACTCCATGTAGGGTCTTGGATTTGCAATGTGACTAGGGAATCCTTAAAAGTAATTGCCAAACTTCACGGACAACTGTACATGAATGTAGTATCAGTGATCCTGTGGCACCATTTCAAAGGGAAATCTGCCAAGTTCCTGGACAATATCCTCAGCCACCAGCACTGAAACAACATGGTCGCCATCACAGTGGTCTTTGTGGGACCTTGCTGTGCACGAGTTGGGTTTTCCACCTTATAACAGTGACTGTACTTCAATGAGTACTTCACAAGGTAAAAAGCATTTTGGGTTGAGATTGTGCAAGAATAACACAGAGCAAGCTTTTACTTTCAAAGAGCAGCTTATTAATTTCATTGCACCATTAAAGCACTTACTGGGGCTACAGTCATTGACATTTGTTTCGCAGTTCACTCCGGTATACCCGGGGAGGCACCGACACTTGTAGCTCCCAGGAGTATTTTGACAAGCAGCACCATTTTTACAAGGATCAGCAACACACTCATCAATATCCACTGAACATCTCTGACCTACAAGACAAATATTTATTAGAACCATGTATTGCAGTAAACGGGGACTTTCCAAATTCAATACCCACTAAAACAATTCCACTCTATGGTAAGGTAAAGCCCAGGGGTCAAATATCTACATAATAACTTGTTGAATTCTTTATTGTGGTAGTTACAGAAATAAAATAATTAATGGAATTTCCCAGAATTTAGAGCAGAAAAATGCAAAAACACATGAAATAGCAGTAGTTCACTGTTCAGATGTTGTATCAGCTCAACCAATCAATGAAAGCCAGGTTGACCTACCTCACATCCACCTTCCCCGATTATCTCCTCATTCCTTGGTACCCAAAAGCTACCAAGAGGCTATATGTCCAAACGAGCCCATGCCAATGCTTAAGCTCCGTACAAAACTGTTCCTAACTTACTTCAACTCAATCAGAAAATGCTATATATTTTTTCCTTTCTCACATCCTTTTACACAATTCCTCTTCATTGTATCCCAAAAGCCACTCCCAAAAACTTATTAAAAAAAACTAGTTCCTCTTAATTTTTTCCCCTTGCTTTCATTAATAAGTATTTTATATTTCTGACCTCAATTCTGGACTCTGAAATTATCAAGGGTTGATGAAGAGAAGAGGTATTTCTATTCAAAGATCAATGACAGGCCACCTCTTAACCTCTATTTCATGCTTCGCATTCACAAAACTTTCTTCAGAACATTTCCTACAAACCCCTCTCTTCACACTGCTCTCCCACCCTCCCAGGACTCAGTCTGGTTTCACTGTCTCTGGCTAGTATCTCCTTTCTTAGGTTAAGATGAGGTACAAGTCAGTCATGAGTTAATACAGCCATCTCAAGCGCTTCAATAGCCCAGGATTGCTCCTAATCTAACTGTGCACAAATCCTCACCTTGCCAACCCACTGTGCAAGTGCACACAAAATTCTCATAGTCTTCTGTTTCGCTGCACACACCACCATTTTCACACGGCCGGGAGGAGCATGGAGCCAGAATAAACTCACAATCCTTGCCTGAAAAGATGGGAAGGAAAGATGAAAATCCATTAGAACCAAGCAAGGTATTACTGGTTGCAATATCAGCACCTACAGTGATGCTGGTAGGGAAGCACATTCAAGCTTTTATTAGGACAGTGTACCTTAACACAGAGAAAGGTAAAGAGAAATTTAACAGAAGTGTTCAAAATAATAAGGGATTTTGATGGAATAAGAACAAAATGCGCCCCAAGATAAGGATTGGTAACCTGACGATAAGGATTTAAGATCTATAGCAAAAGAACCAGAAGGGAGATGAACTTTTTTGTTGAGATATAGGGTGTTAAGAAAGCACTTCCTGATGGTGGACATGTTCTACAGAGAAATGGATAACACTTAAAATGAATGGAAAAATGGCAGTCTATGGGGAAGGAGGGGGGAGTGGGACTAAACTCAAAGGCTGTAAAAGCAGTCTTCATATATTCCTAAGGCAGAGATAGACAGGTATTGATAAGCAAGGGGATAAAAGACTGCAGAGAAGTCACAGATAGGAATGCGGAGTTGAGCTTAGTCAGATCAGCACAATATTAATAAGCGACCTGAAGGCCAAAGTGGCCTAATTAGTTTGTTTGCATGTTAATTGGATAGCTCTTTCTAAGCATCAGCAGAGACAGGATAGGCCTATACCTATACTGTGGGATTCTGATGTAGGACTGCCATAGTTCACATTAGAATTGAAGTCCTGCAGCCCTGGGAGGGGGCAGGTAAATGAGAAGAAGGATCAATTACCAATGACAGAAAGCTTCCCAGGAGAAAGAGATAAAGAACATTAAAAGACCTAGTTCTACAATCTCTTCCACCTCGCATGGGTCTGAAAAACAGCAATAAACCAGTAAAATAAAAGTTATACCCAGCAAAGACACAATACAATCAGAAATTTTTTGGAGGTCTGTACAATTGCAAGATTTGAAAACAATCAGAGATAATTCAGCCATAACACAGGACAATATTACAGTATAGCATGTAACTTAAAAATAAATGTAATCTGTACTTTCAGAATGCTTGGGAACAGCTTTCATCACCATTCCCATCAGCATAGCCAGACTAAACCCGTCACCCACAGAGTGATCTCCTTCAATAATGAAAGCACAATAAAAAATATTTTTACAAGGGACTTCAGATAGCCGCTTGAAGGAGGAGATTAGAGAGTATGTGGAATGAACATCAGTTTGGGCAGCTTGTATGGATTAAAGCACAGATGCAGACTTGATGCACAAAAAATGTGATTAAAAATTTTAAGAGTAGCACACGTCTAAATCCTTGTACCACAGCGTCAACCACAATGCAACCAGTTAACCAGAGTTTCATCTCAGTGAGTGGAATCAAGTCCCAGACCTGATTCTGCAGGGACTCCAGTCCAATAATGAGGGAGTGCTGCAGAGTAGGGTGCAACAACGAGAATGAGATGTTAAAGCAAAGAGTTGACTGACTCCTCAGGTATAAAGATCGTATTGCATTATTAACTAGTTATTATGACATTGTTGATTTGATGACCCTTTGTGAATATTGCAGAAAAATTCTGAGATACCCTGGGATTGAGACAGCTGTTGTGTAAATAGTCTTTGAACAAGCAGTGTGGTTTAAGCAGTGCCCAGAGCTGGCCCCACAGCTTGTGCTGGAGCACCTGATGCCATCTGACACAGTAGAGCAGCAGAGCTGAAACTGTGGTCAGCGCTAGTGAGGCAAGCAGGGAAGTAAGGAGATATTATGCATCCCATCTTCTGATCACGAATGCTAGATTGCAAGAGGTCTTGTCACTGAGCCTGTTCCTCAGCCCACAATCTTGCCTTGCACACCATTGCATAAAGGCCCAAAGTGAAACTTGGGTAGATTTCCCAAGCATTCCCCCATACGTTCTTTTATCTCTCTCCATAAAAGCAATTTCGTCACCCCCCTCACCTCGAGATCAGTGAACTAAACACACCAATGTTCAATTTGGGAAACAGAAGGTGATTTGAATGCTTTGTGTCTGATTTTGTATTTCTCGGCTGCTGATAACCAGAGGAAAACTCCTGCCCTGGTACACTGGTTCTCACCCAAAGGATATCTAGTGCCTGTGCTGGAGGGATGAATCTCACACCTACACCTGGAAAGGATTGTTGTGGATTCTTATAACCGGTTTTGGGTCACACGAGCCAAACCAATAAAAATGCTCCAGGAGCTTAAGAATGTTTGATGTGGAAATGTTATACTTATGGGGCTTCCCTGTTCATCAAGCAACAAGGTGAGGACTCTGTGACATACAGTAAACTTCTGGAAGGAGACTGGGGTGATTTTTGAAACAGATACCCGTGGGCCCAAACCCATCAGCGTACACCTCTGACGAATGCATATCCTTTTTAATCTACTTTAATGTGTAGAATCAGCCCACTGTTTGCATCTGACCTGTTCATCTGGGTCAAGACCCATTTCAAATTCACTGCCCACTCTCCAGTGCAGCACAGGAGAAACACAGCAACAAATTCATCACCTGCAAAGGATCAGACAGAGAAATGCTGCATACTGTAATCTGTCTTTTAAAAACTCTTACCAGTATACGGGAGAGAACACACACAGTGGTATCCATTCACTTTATCCACGCAGACTCCTTTGTTCAAGCAGGGGTTCGATGCACATTCATCTATGTTGATTTGGCAGTCGGAGCCTCAAGATACAAAAGAGTGGGGAAAGATTACTTTCTCCCCCTTATTTTGGGTGCTTGTAAAGTGATGAACGTCCTTGCCCTTGCAGACATTCAGGTTCTGATCCCAGCAAATTTTTTGCTACCATAACAAGCCTTTGCCATTGCAATACTTTCCCTTCAATCCTGCAGGGTTGTGATGAACACAACTATCAATTGGTGGCAAAGTTGGCATGGTTTTGCACTGTAGACCCATATCCCACAAGGGGGACTCATTGGCTTCACATCTTGCAATTCCCTCCCAACTTCATGTAGCAATTGACCCTTCATATGCTACAGGTCCCAATGAATAATTCCTTTGAAATAAAAACATTTTACATAGCTTGGGCATTCATTTATTGTAAAACATGACATAGTCCACACATAACATTTAAGACTGTATAGAGTACATGACAAAAGTCAGAATATATAATCTGAACTCTGCTTGGTTACAAGAAGTCAAACTGTAAAGTTCCTATAATAGTGGTTTTCTGGCCCCCAGAAACTCCAATAACAAAATTGAAACTTCACTGAGTCTTTTAAAGAGTTGACCAGTGACTGGGCTGAATAGATTCTGGTACTATGCAGTCGGGTTCTGTGCTCTTAGAATCAGCAGGTTTAAAGCTCTGCTTTGGGCAGACCCATGCAACCTATTGTTTCCACCAATTTAAACTGCTTCTCTCTCACCTTTGAATCCTTTCACACATGTGCACTTGTAGCCATTGACTAGGTTCTCGCAGGTTCCTCCCTGCTGACAGGGATTTGACTCGCACTCATCCTTGTCCACATCACAGTTGACTCCTGCCCAGCCAGCATGACATTCACACCGGTAACTGCAAAAACAAAAAACGGTAACCATGCAAGGCAAAAATTAACTGGAAGCATTCCTTGCTTGGAAAAGTCATGCCCAAAACATAGAAAGGCCCTAAATTCCAAAGATAATTTCAAAGAAAGTTATCTGCACTGAACTCCACATGATCACTCCAGGATGATGACAGTTCAGTAGGTCAATGCACTGCTCAATTGCCACCTTTGGGATAAGGAGTTTGCCACCTGGTATACAAAAGATCCCACTGGAACTATTTTGAGATGGGTAGGCATTTCTCTCGGCTACAAATAATCCCTCAACCAATGTCCTGAAAATTATCTGGTCGCCATGTCATGGCTGTTTGAGACTTTGTGGAAATTGTTGTAATTCTTATTTTACAAAAATAGTTGGCAAGATTTCTCAAAGGACTTAACATCTAAATTTCATAAGTAGTGCCTGATAAGTGGTTTTTTTTGCAGTATCAATCACGAAATGGATCTCCATTAACTATAAAATTGTATGTGTGTGTGATCACCTAATGAGGTCAATGTTATGAACAGATCCATCAGCGGAAAGGGATCTCAAAGAACAAATATGCTACCTTGAAATTCACCTTCATTGACTGTGTTAACACTTTCCAATTACTTTCAAAGGAAGATCTGACATTCAAAATACATAGCATGCATCAAGCATTGTTTAATGCATTAAAAAAAACTATTTCCACATTCAATTCAAAAGCACACATGCAAGCAACAAACAGAAAATATTGGGTTCACCATATCCAAATGGAAGACTGGGACTTTAGTTCTGACTTTCTTGTACCTATTCTTGGGCGTCAAATAGTTACTGCACAGAGAAGAATAACATTTCAACTATGCCATATACTAATTCATATTGACAATTTAGTTCTTGGCTTCAAACTGCTGAATTCTTCATGCATCTCCTCTCAATGCAATAAATCAAGCTGGAACATACTTTCAAAAGACCACATTCAGGCAAGTTTGTCTCACCCAGCAAGCCAAACACCATAGGCAAACCAAACTCTGCCTGTATCCCATTCCCACATGGGATAAACAGACAACTATCTGCAGATGGCATTCAGACTCCCTCAGTTGACTCCTGCCCAGTTGGTCTCACAATCACACTGGTAACTGCAAAAATGAAAATGATAAATATTCAAGACAAATTAACTGGGGCCCCAGAGTTTTCCTTCTGCCTCCATTGTACCCCCCTCTCCACCACCAAGGCCATTATCTTTATACAAATCTGCATTAGCAGCGAGAACTTTTAACAAAATAGTTTGCAAGTTGAATGCAGCAATTCTAAGAGACAGAAGGAACCAGGAAGGCAGTATTACTGGAACGGACCTGTTGACATCATCTACACATGTTCCATGAATACAAGGACCACTCTTGCACTCATCCACTTCCGATTTACAATGGGGATCATGATATCCTTCAGGGCAGCGACAAACAAAGTGGTTGATCTTATCGACGCATGTACCACCATTTTGACATGGGTTGGAGGCACACTCATCTATGTCAACGTTGCACATGGGTCCTGTGAACGAGAAGACAAAAGGACAAGCGTGACGCCAGATACTGACAACTTAGGATTTTTTTTGCTTCAGGTCAGAAGGTGACGAGGAGGCGTACAGGAGTGAGATAGATCAGCTGATTGAGTGGTGTCGCAACAACAACTTCGCACTCAACGTCAGCAAGACCAAGGAATTGATTGTGGACTTCAGGAAGGGAAAGTCAGGAGAACACTAGTCCTCATTGAGGGGTCAGCAATGGAAAGTGTGAGCAGCTTTAAGTTCCTGGGTGTCAACACCTACCATCACTGCCACCACCACACTTCTATCAATTCAGCTACTCGTTCCCTCGAGAACCAAGAATGGCAAAAAGCTTTCAAGTTGTGCCTAGTTTGTCAGATTTGTCAGAGCTGGGGGGAGGGACTGAACATTTCTCAAAAAGAGCCAATTCAAAGTAAATATTTCACAATACCAATAAGTCTGCTGACCGTGAACATTTTCATTCAAGGAAACCAACTGGTGAAGGGTTCAATTATTGCAATAAAACTAATAAATCTTGAAGGGATCCAATAAGAGATTCCCAGTGGCTAGTCTCTAACTAAAGTGGGGGAGCAATGAAATTTTTTTTGTAAGCTTGATGGACAGGACTTGGGCTCTTGTCAAAGCACATTGTCTCAGCACCTGTTGGCTCCACCCAGGCTTAAAGACTGTCGGGGAAGATTCCTGTGAGCTTTGAGGAATGAAATTGCAAACCTATTCTTTATAAATGGGTTTATGATTTCACTGCACAGAGGAACTCTCATTCCAGCCCCACCCTCACTATCTCTTTAAACAGTGAGCCCATTGATTGCAACCCAGGTATCTGTCACCAACAAAGAACAAACAAAAAAATCACCACAGGAATTAGCATTTGACAGCCTGATTTGTGGGATATTAGTCATAGCTATAAATGGATGCAAACGATTCTATATTTATTAAACACAGCACACATAATGGATAAAATCATTACAATCAAGGGACTGCCAAATTTCAATCATTCAGATTTCCAGTCACAAATACTTCAGAGGACAGGCTGAAAGAACTGCAGACCATAGGTGGAGACCAGATGGGCTTTCCACGAGTAACCCATCATCCTGCCTAATGTAAAGGGCTGGGGAAAAAATTTAAAAACTCAACTGTGCAACAATAGTTGAATGTGGAATCAATCCCTAAATTCACGGAAGGATCTTAGAATGAGAGAAAGCACAGGGGTGCCAGGACCTAAATAAGTCATTTGTAAAATAAACAGGGAAAGGGAATGAGATCAGGGAAACCTTTGCTTTACTATCCAGACTTTGTGTGCCATCTTCCTCATGACTTGTGTATTTCTTCTGTTGAATTTGGGTCAAGTGCCTGATGTGGCACAGTGACACAGCGAGCAGAGTCACTTCCTCACAGCTTCAACAACCCAGGTTCAATCCTGACCTCCTGTGCCGTCTGTGTGGTGTTTGCATGTTCTCCCTGTGATTGGGTGGGTTTTCCCTGGACTCTCTGGTTTCCTCCCACCTCCTAAAGGTATGCTGACAGGTTAATTACTGTAAATTACTCTTCTAGTAGGTAAGTGAAGAATGAATCGAAGGGGAGTTGATGGGCATGTGTAAGTTAAGTCGCAGGGGTACAGGGAAATAAAGAGCGGGAGGAATGGGACAGATGGAATTGCTCCCCTGTAACTGAATAGCTGCCTTGTGTTAGAAGTTTTAAAAAAATTTACTACATACTTTGTCACATGCCTAAAATCCAATTTTTATTCTGTTGAAAGATCTGGGCTCTGAAGACCATAGAAACCATTTCATTCTCATTGCCCCCTCCTCCTGGCTCAGTGGTAGCACTCTCACTTCTGAGTCACCTTTAAAACAGGCTGAAGAGTGAAGTGTTTTGAGTGCCAATATGCCAAACCCATAAACTTGGAGCCCAAAGTGGCAAGTGACAAATAGAATAAAATGGCTCCAAACTTACTGGGAAGAAAGAGGGGGAGATAACCAATATAAAAAAAGGTGGGGGGAAAGGGTGGAATAAGAGCTGGTGGGTGTAGGTGGATCCACATTTGGACTTGGGGGGGGGGGGGGGTGGGCGGTGGGCAGGTGTGATAGGTAGATGGAGGAGGAGAGAGTGGGAATGATGCAAGAAGCTGGGAGGTGATAGGTGGAAGTGATAAAGGGCTGAAGAAGATGGAATCTGATATGAGAGGACAGTGGACCATGGAATAAAGGGAAGGAGGTGAGGAGGGGAACCGGAGGGAGGAATATGTGGGTGATGGGCAGATCGAGAGGGTGGGGGAGGGGAAAGAGATGGGGATAAAAAGGGGAAGAGAGGAGTGGTTACCGGAAGTTAGAGAAATCAGTGTTGACGCTGTCAGGTTGGAGACTGCCAAGGCAGAATATGAGGCGCTGTTCCTCTAATCCACGTCTAGCCTCAACTTGGCAGTAGAGGAGGCTGTGGACAGACATGTCGGTGTGGGAATGGGAAGTGGAATTAAAATGGCTGGCCACCGGGAGATCCTGGCCAGTATGGCAGATGGAGCGAAGGTGCTTGACCAAGCAATCCCTCATCTGCGTCGGGTCTCACCGATGTAGAGGGGGCTGCACCGGGAGGACTGGATGCAATAAATGACACCAATGAATTCACACGTAAAGGACTGCCTCACCTGGAAGGACTGTTTAGGGCCCTTAATGGTGGTGAGGGAGGAGGTGTGGGGACAGGTGTGTATGATCATATAGTGCTTGTACCAACCCCCTTCATTCTTTGGAGGAACTGTTCCCAGCAATGCTGAGACTTTTTCTTAAATTAAGGAAAATAACAGCAATCTGTGCCAGACTGAGTGCAAATTGGAAAGGAGGACTTTGGAACAACAGCAGCATCTGGTCTTACCTGTATATCCGGGACTGCAGACACAATCGTACCGATTGATACCATCTTGACAGCTTCCATAGTCACACGGGTTACTGGCACAGTCATCATAGTTAATCTCACAATTAACACCTGCAGGATTGTTCAAACAAAATGTTCATTTAATGTCTGCTAAATGCATCACAGTAGAACAGCAAAGTCAAATGGTGCAAACAAGTGTGATCACCTTCAACTCACAAAGACCCCTGGGGGTCTGAGGAGACCTTTTAAGAGTCCAACAAAATAATATAGTACCTGCGGTAAGACATGTTAAATAAACCGTATTCTACCCACAGTAAACCAATCTAAACAAACGTTTTCCACACACATTGAGCCACACAGTTCAAATTGGCTGCAATGCTTTCAGCTTTAGAAAATTCCTAATTCTGTGCTTGATAGAAGTACAAGTCGGCACATGCAGAGCGGGTCAGGTCGAAGAACAAGCGGTTGAGAACTCAATCGCCCCTTGTTTCTTCCTGTCCATCAATTAATCACTGTTCTGGCCCTGACCACATCCTGATTTCAGCATGGAACGTGGATAAACAAAACAAATGTACCCAAATTTGGTTCACTCTGGCTTTGGGACGGGTGTTGCCAGTGGTGAAGATAGCAGAAGAAATGGAAAGCTGAAATTCATTGCGTCCATTCCCCTTTTAATGTATTAGCTCTTGGTTGCCTCTTGACAAAGGATTCTACATTGAATCCTCCATCTCAATGACATAAAGGACATAAAGATGGAATAAATCATCTGGTCCTTCAAGCGCGCTCTGCCATTCAAGATCATGGCTGATTGTTTCCCTCAGCTTCATATCTCTTGATTCACTTAATGCTCAGAAATCTATCAATCTCTGCTTTTAATGAACACAACAACTGAGCAGTCACCCCACCAGGGGAGAGAATTCCAAAGAATCAGCATCTTGAGTGAAGAATTTATCCTCAACTCAGTCCTAAATGGCCTACCCCTATTCTGTACCCATGCCACTGGTCCTAGACTCCTCAGCCAGAGGAATCATATTCCATCATATTCCATCTGATTGTCAAGCCTTTTAAGAATTTTGTAAGCTTCAATAAAACCTCTCATTCTTTTAAACTCTTGAGAATGCAATCCCACTCTACTTAATCTCTCCTCCTCAGACAAACCTGCCATCTCTGCAAACAATCTAGTAAATCTCCTGTGCACTCTCTTTGCAGCAAGTACACCCTTTCTTCAATAAGGAGAGCAAATCTGTACACGATAGACAGGTGTGGCCTCACCAAAGCCCAATACAATTGCAATAAGACTTCCTTAGTCATGTATTCAAATCTATTCCGAAACTTTATTTCTGTAAGCTTGATTGAAACTCTTAATATTGAGCATTGTATGAGTGTTTTAACTTAAATAGGATCCATGCAATTATTTATGATTAATATCAGTTCACCAAAAAGCAGCAAATTAAAGTGGTGTGGGGTGGCTCATCAACAATGAAAGATAATTGCCAATTTTCAGGGCGATTGCCCTGGCCTTGACAAGACTGGCTCTTTAAAACAGGAACTTGCCTGAGGTCCCAACGGGGCATCGGCACTTGTAGTCGTTCACGCGGTCTTGGCAAGTGCCTCCGTTCTGGCAGGGCTGACTCTGGCACTCGTCGATCTGCTCGCTGCAGATCGGCCCCTTGTAGCCAGGTGTGCAGATGCAGGTGTACCCAGCAATCCCATCCTCACACGTCCCATAGTGGCAGGGGTCCGGATTGCAATCGTTTTCGTTGGTCTCACACTTAGTCCCTGTAAAGCCTTGCATCCATTTGGGAGGGGCAAAAAGGAAAAGAGTGGAATTCACAGGAAAATTTTGTCATCTGTTATGGCTCTTTTCAAAATTTGTTATAAAAACAAGAAAAAGTTCCTACAGTTTACCAATACCATGCTTTAAAATTTCACCTGAACTGAGCTGGAGAGAGAGTGACACCTGGATGAGCAACAATTGGCCACACCAAATTGCTTTGCCTGTGCTGGTGGTAAAAGCACACCTCCCTACCTGTCCTGCCAAATATGCTGCCAGAGTTAGCAAGCATGTAACAGCGTTGTGGCAATGCTTTACCTTGGGAGCTCCAAGTGTTGGCCCAGTCTCACCATGGCTTTGAATGTGGCCAAAGCAATGGTTTGCAAGTGATTGGCTGAACCCTTATGGGTTTGTGAACTGAAAACTAGTCTAGCAGTGCAACAGTTAAACCCGAGTGTGGGAAAGTTATTTTAATTCAGATGTGTCCCAAGGACAAGTAATCTAATGCTGAAATGTGCTGCGAGGTAACATTAATTATCAATTGCCTGAAAACACAAGTGCAGCGGGGGAGGAATCTATTTCTGCAGCAGGAGAGAAATTCCATTTCAGTCAGAACCAGCAAGTTAGACAATTCAGGAACTGTCTGATTGTGGAACTCTCAAGAATTGGACAGTAAATGGTTGATGAACCACTGCTCGCCTCAATACTTTGCTCCCCCAGTTGGGGATGACAAAAAAGTTGGATAGTTGGAAGCAAAAAAGGGGGAAAACCACACTTGGCAAATTGACTAGTAAAACATTCCCAGAGTGCAATATCTCAACCATTTCAGATAATATTTAGTTTCACTTCCATTTTTTTAGAAACTAGTTTGCTTTACCTTCACTGCACTCACACTCGAACGCATTTGGGCGATCAATGCATTTGGCTCCATGCTGGCATGGTGTGCTGGCACATTCATCAATATCGATCTGGCACATGTTCCCAGCAAAACCTGCAGCAAACACACACAGAAAAATGAACAAAGCACAGCTCGCCTTCAGAAGGCCTTTAAGGGAATGGTTATACAGTGATGAACAAGCAATGCAGAGGCCTGGACTAAAAGGTCTAAAATAAGCTCAAATTGAAATATGGCAGCTGGTTCATTTAAATTCTTACATAAATAAGTCTGGAATTTTCAAAAAAAAATACTGGTATGTTTAATGCTGATTTTGGAACACACCAATTCTCGTAAAAACTTATTTGGTTCATTCTGTGAAGTCCTACTGTGAAAGAAAGTCACTGGTCAGGTTTATTCTCCACTCCTTGAACTGCCCAATGAAATGGTCAAGAGAATGACTCAATTGTACCAAATCTCTGTGACAGAGCTTAATAATAATAAAACAAAGATCAGATGGATTATCTGGCATCAAATCATTATAGCTCCTCCTTTTAAACTTCTCCCACAATTGTGAACATCTCTAATTTACCAAACCCATTCACAATTCATTAAATTATTTTCAGGGAATGTGGCTGTCATTGGAAAGATCAGCACAAAATGGGAAATGTATCACTGTTCATTCATTGTTGCCAGGTCCAAATTCTTGAACCCCACCCCACCTATCCTCCTTAACTAACAACATCAAGTGTACTATTAAGAGTAGGCAGCCAATTTCTACCTTCAAGGACAATTAAGGCTGGACGTCAGATGCTGACCCTTCCCATTACAGCCACATTCTCTGAAAAGAATTCAATAAATTATGAAGGGTTTGATAACGAAGATGGAAAGATCATGTTTCCAGTTGTGGGAGGAGTCCAAAATAAGGAGCTATAAGTATATGATGGTCACTCTTAAGTCCAATGGGGAATTGAGGAGAAGTCTCTTTACCCAGATAGTGGTTGGAACATGGAACTCACTAACCCAAGGAGTAGTTGGGGCGAACAAAGCAGCAAGATAATACTGGATAAAGGAAGGACGTTTGACCTAAACCATTAACTGTTTCAACCTCCACAGGTGCTGCCTGACCTGCCATGTATTTCCAACACTTTGTTTTAATTTCAGATTTCCAGCATCTGCTGTCGTTTGCTTTCCATAAAACTAACCAACATGAACTAAAACAGTAAAGATTATTCTTCACTAAGATAAACTAAGATAAAACAGCGAAGGAAACAGTGGAGAAAGCAACAGCAAGTGTAATAGAACTCTTTGAAAGAGTTAAAGCAAAGTTCATCTGGAATATGAGCGGTGCTCTGACAATGTGCTTTTAATTTTGGAAAGGTCAAAATAGTGTTTAATAACATTTATGGAAATTAAATTATTAGCAGATGAAGTGAAAATACTCATCATCCATCCAGATGAAGCAAGACCAACTGGGAATATGAAACACTCCAACAGAAGAGAGGAGTAGGGAAGAAAGAAGTTTGAAATGAATTCGTTTCACATTCCACTTTCTCTCTTACCACCATGCCCCTGCCCCAAACATGCAATGTCTCACTCATCTCCCAAAGACTGTAAGGTTACACTCAAAGTTGTGTACCTCAACTGCACTGATTGGTGCAGAGAGATTTTCAGTCTTGCTGGAGTGTGAGGGGAGCCCGCTGTCAGACCAAATGTTGCCAACAGTGGGAGACAAAGGACTGAGGTGGATTGCACCCGGGGCACGAGGACCTGCCTGTGATTCAAATGGTACAGAGAGTGACCGGCTGCCTGGCAACAGCCGAGTGTGCCTTGGAATCCTGCTGCTTTGTGCACTCAACAACAGAACTGCTTGGAAGCCTCCGGGAACCTTGGGAGAACTTTCCGAGAAGGACAGTGTCATTATCACAGGATTGCATCTAACCTCCTTTCCAAATAAGGATCACAGCTCAATCAAATCTTCATTACTCTTTTGCAAACTCCCCGAATTAGATGTTGAAACAGGCTAGATTGAGCAACAGCCCACAAGGTTGCAAGTTTCTCTTGCTTCTTTGTAGCACAGAGTGGAAATGATCATTGCATTGCAGATGAAAGGAGATAAAAATGCATCACTTCTGTGCTCTAAGAATATCCTGATAAAATGCCAGGATATGTTGCACCATTAACTGGGAAGCAGAGCTTTGATTAATAGTACACTCTGTGCTGGTTCTCAAGCACCCTGGGGAACTTTTAATGAAATTAAACACTTCCAAAACCTTTATTTTGTACTAAGCAATTTCTTTTAAAAACTGCACCAGAAAGATAATAAACAGAAGACTATTAATTATAAAATTTATAATTTTATAAATACATGGCAACTCCTTTGGAAGAAGCTTGCCCCCTTTGGATTTTATTCCAGCATGAAGACGAAAGGATATAATCTCTTGGAATTCTATAACAATCAATGGCAACAGGAAGGATTCTGCACAGAAGAAATGAAAGCTTTCAATTTGTTGAGATTTCACTCATCAAAAGTCAGTAAGAATGGATTTACTCCTTTCCATACCTGTAGCATCAGCTGGTACACTGCTGTTTTAAACACTATTTTCAAATAATCTCCTACTGAGATCAACTGATGTCAACTATAATTTACAATGGTAAGAGCACCAAAATGACAGATCTCCAATAAGTCAAAAATTGCCCTTGATACAAGATGTGGAAGTACTTGGAACTGCAAATACTCAATGTTTTAGGCTTTCATTCTCTCGAATTTTCAATAGAAATCTCACTTATGAAACTTTACAAGAATGGAATAACTACAAACATTCATCAGAGACCATGGGTCCAATTGTTTAACTACCACCTTGAATTGCAAAGCAGATTAATTGTAAGAGCCCTGTTACTTCTAAATCCTTGCCTGCTGTTTCTTATGACCTCTTTACTTTTTAAGTGTACATCAAAAGCAAATAGCTATCTCACAGCTCTGGCTAAAATCTGCACATTACACTCCAATTTCAAAGAATCCAGTAATATTTGCTCTGCTCTAACCCTCCAGCTTATCACTATTTATGAAGCTCCTAAAATTACCGTTATTACTCACTGCCTTGCCATTTCCCTGAAAACACCAAGCTTAGCCTATGGCTGAGTTGTCCAACAGGCATTTAATTCTTCACAACTCACTTTAGAAATGTTTAACTTAGACTTGAAGTGATCCTAGTATTGAAATGCACCAACCCCAAATGTCAGCTGACTTTATGGGCTTGAAGAATTTGCAAATTGTACACCAACCAATTGAAGATGAAGTTTGAAGCTTGAATTCAGCCACCTTCTGGCTGCAAGGCCATCAGAGATAGCCACCTGAGCTGGCCAAACACGCATTATATTAGAAGTGCATCAATGCCTTGTCTGTTGAGAGCTCAGGAGGGGCTAATCACTCATGCGCTGATATTTGGGGAAACACCCACGTTTCTCAGGGAAGTCGAGCAATGATAAACAGGGGAAAGATTTTATTTTACCTTCCTTAGTTTAGAATGGAACTCAGAAGACCGGTGAGCTCACTGGTCATTTGCCCACTTGGCTATAAATTCATGATGGCATTGCCAATACTTGGGGCTTGAGGACCATTTCTTTCCTTAGTGGGTGCCAGGTACCCTCCATAAAACAGAAGAAGAACCAAATGGACAGGGATTGTATAATGGAGCAACTCACAAGATGCTGGAGGAACTCAGCGGGTCAGGCAGCATCTATGGAGAGGAATGGACAGTCGATGTTTCAGGTCGAGACCTTTAATCTGGATTGTATTATACCTGACGAATTATTCCTCCAACAATCTTGCTTCAGGAAATGGCAGATTGCAAGCCAAATCTGCTGTGGTAGGAACTTCAAAAGACTCCTTGTTGCTAACATGAGACCATCCACATGCTGCTACTCTCGCAACTGGGCACAGCCAAGATAAAATTATACTTCTGGGAGTGGGACGTATTAAAAACCAAATGAAAAAGTCTTTGAAAAGAGGCTTATGTTAAAGATATATATTTTGCTAAATGTGCATTTGCCTGTACAACATACATCCATGTAAACACAAGGGTATGAATTGAAGTTGCTAGATATAATCTAAAACCACTGTGCATAACCTATTAGCAAAATACCTTAAAGTATGACAGATATAAATCCTCCCAAGATGGACCAATTCTGTCAATTTCTTTTGAGATTGCATGTTTTCCTTCCCAAAAGACACAGATCATTCTGCCCAATCATCAGTCAACAGATCTTGATTTAATTGAATGCCTTAACACACATAGCAAATGAATGAATGGCAGAGCGCAGAAGGACTGAACAGAAGGATTGTGCAGCAATAGTTCAGTTTTATAACCGAAACCTTTGGTCATATAAATAATACAGATAAAAGCTGCAAAAGGGAAAGAGGAGTAATAAAGATCCCATTAGCAACTACAAGGTCCAACAACACAGTAGAGAGGGTGTATCCTTATTGGTTGGGGGGGGGGGGGGGGGGGGCGGGGGTGCACAGAAATATAAATATGTACTCCAGTATTTTTACAGACATTTGTTTTGAAGGTCATTGGACTGAGCCATTAACTCAGATCCCTCTCTAAAGATGTCACCTGACCTGCTGAATATTTCCAGCAATTTTCATATTTATTCCACTGCTGCACTATTAGAACATGGAACAGTACAGCATGGAAACAGACCCTTTGGCCCATGATGCCAAATTAAACTAAATCTCTTCTGCCTGCACATGATCCATATCCCTCCATTCCCTGCACGTTTATGTGTCTATCTAAAAGTCTCTTAAACACCACTACTGTATCTTCCACCACTATCCCTGACAGCGCATTCCAGGCTCCCTGTGTAAAAAAAACTTCCCCGCACATCTTCTTTACACTTTCCCCCTTTCACCTCAAATGCATGTCCTCTTGTATTTGAGGTGTACAATGTCCTATAACATTCTAATTGCAAAACCAGAACAATCAAACAGATGCTGCAAAACATTTATCTGAAAAAAAAAGTTTTTAGGAAAGGGCTGACTTTTTAAATTCCTGTTCAAAAACCATGCCTAATTTCCTCCTGCAAACTGAAGTCATCGACAACCTGTCTTTTTAAACGATTGTGACTCTAAACAACTCTCTCCTCCCCTTTCTCCCCTGGCCACCCCCCCACCCCCCCAGTCCCAGCAGCAACTGAAGCTCTCCAGTTCCTTCCCATTCCTCCCACATTCCAATGCACCACAGCTGCAATATGATCATGAACACTGAGTGCTATCATTTGCAAATGAGCAGCTTAAGAGCTCACAGATCTTTTGCTTCCTCTCACAAGAAATCCAGGAATGAGTACATTATTTTTTTCCCCCGAGGGGTGTGGGTAGCAAAGTGGAGAAAAGTCCAACCAATGCTGTTTCCCTACAGTGGGAAACAGTACTCCGATTGTGTGCTTCTGAAGTGGCCTCTGCAGCTTTCCTCACTCTCCACAATGAGGCTGCTTTGCCATTGGTATGCAGAGCAGACAGAGCTCCTCTGCTCTGCTGCCTGCCTTCTCCAGCAACACTGATGGATTAACTGAGCAGAATGGGTTCTGTCAGAAGCAGTCAGCCACCACGAGGGCTACGGATTGCTTTCATTAAAAAATATGTGGCAGTGTCAGACAACACGGCTGGTTATGAAAGGGCTCTGGCCTATTGTCAGAGGAGTGACCAAATCCCCTGTCTGAATAATTTATTATTAGTTACTGTCAGAGAAATGACATGGTTTTGAGGAGCAAAGCTTGCATGAAAGAACAACACCATCCTGGTGGGCAGGAGACAGGTGGCCGTGCTCTGCTTACCGCAAAACCTCTGACTACGTTTTGCCTTAAATTCCAGCACAGGGTTGTGACCCTTTCGGGAAAGTTACTGAGTGGCCAGTCTCTCGATCATCTCCACACCAATCACTGAAACGGTTACCTCCCCATAAACAAGCAAAGATTTATCAGTTTCAGCCAGGGGCCATCCCATATCCTTGACGGCTCAGAATATACTCTCAGCTTTTGCTTCAAATTTTCCAAGTGCTTCCTGCACTTACCCAAGACTGTAAGGCTGCAAATACTGGCACATGCATAGATGGGTATGCGTGAAGGAGCATCACAGCCATACCACCTCTCAGTCTCATCAAGTGCCAATCTTGGTTATTATAAGATTATTTGCCATCCACTACTCACTGCAGGTAAACCACGTTAGTATGAATGCACCTGCCATCGGTGACGGGAATTATCAACACTGCATCAGATAAATCCTGCAATAAAACTCAGCTGACACAATTTACCTGGAGCAGTCACTGGTCGAGTACAGTCGGGACAATCATTCATTTCCCACAGGAGAGAATCAGACTCCAAAAAAATTCAGTAATTGAGGTGAATAGGTTCAGGTTGTCTTTCTAGATTAGTTCTGAGTTACAGAGAGGTCTCTGCAAGGCAAAAAATATCTACAAGGCTGCCTTTCCCCTACCTTAAGTATTAATTCTCTGCACCTGAAAAATTATACTCACCAGGTGGGCACTTGCAAGCAAATCTGTTCACCTCGTCCTTGCACACACCGTTGTTGAGGCATGGCTGGCTTTCACACTCATCGATATTTGTCTCGCAGTATACCCCCACGAAGCCTGGTATTAACAAAGACATGGTGAGAGCTGCCCTAGAATTATGCAAACATACTTATTAGCAGACAGAGTGGTGTCCAACAGTTAAGAATCAATGAAAATCAAAAACAGGTTCCGATGAAGAGTGCTGGACTCAAAACACGAACTGTCTGTCTTTCTACAGGTGCTGCCCGACCTGCTGAGTGTTTCCAGCATTTGAGGAATCACTCCTCTCGAGCAATTAAGATGAAAAAAAGTAAACTGTGCTATTTCCATTCCTCAACGAATGGTCTCGGCACGGCTCATTGTAAGCATGCCTGCCTTGGTCACAAGGTCATTGTTTCAAGTCCAACTCCAGAACCTGGAGCACAATATCCACGCCAACTCTCCACAGTACTACTTAGGGAGCTCTATTTTGGGAATATGTTGAACTGACTGTTCAGGTTGAGGTACAAGATCACACAGCACCTTACCAATGTGGAGCAAGCAATCAGATATTTGGCAGCTACAGGTACAAGCCCATGTCCTGCCACTGTGTGGTGCAATTGGTTAGAAGCAGATGACAATGGGGACATTACTTTCTATTACAGGCCATCCCTGGGTCACAAGCACCCGACTTACAGACACCCTGGCACACAAGCCAGCTCCCATAATAATCTTAAATTCAAAAGTACAATGCATGCACAAAGGTTTGTTCCTATGAATGTCAGAACTAGGTTCCTCTCTCTCTCTGCTTCCAGTTAATTGGTCTTTCTTTTCAGTCTTATGTGCTTTTGATGCCATTCATTACATTACCGTGGAGGTGTGGTGACCACAGAGTGGTTTTAGTGTATTTTCTGAATTACTGAGAAAATAGACTTAACATTTATAAAAATGGAACCCATTTATTACCTAAGTCTGTATTTCCATAAATGATCCACTGTTCAAACATATGATCTTCAAATTCATTGATGACACAAATATTTGGAGGAGAGAAAAATATTAATCCAAGCAGACTTTGATGCACTGGGACAACATGCAAAACCCTCATGCTTCTGTACAATCAGAACAACTAAGAAGTTGTCCAGCTCCAATGACCAGAATGCCTGCAACATTATAAAAACCTATATTGACTTTAATCTGTGAGACACACAAAATGTGGACACACTTGTCTTTCTTGGATTCTCCATGATAATCTGCATACAGAACTGACGACATAATTGCAATCTGATACAGCTATAAGTTTCCACTGAACGACTGCAATTTATGCCTAATGACTATTTAACATGTCATTTAATTTCCTAGTAAGATGCACAGATTTAAACATACTGAAATTGAGTTAGTCCAATTGTGTACTCAAAATTTACCGAATGAATTGCTAGCCAAGAGCTATGTTACTATTTACTGTTTATTCATTTCTTTAAAAAGCACAACAATAATTTAATCCAGCCAAAAATTAACTTGGGCTGCATTTACAATTTATCTGTTTTGTTCATTTATTTTTGGGAGTTTTCCTTACAT
This sequence comes from Pristis pectinata, assembly GCF_009764475.1. Lineage (NCBI taxonomy): Eukaryota > Metazoa > Chordata > Chondrichthyes > Rhinopristiformes > Pristidae > Pristis > Pristis pectinata. The sequence goes on from NC_067407.1 coordinate 63,880,097, forward strand.
CAAGGCTGTTTGTTGAAGAGTGATTAGAGGTGCTGCCTCACAGCTCCAGTGACCCAGGTGCAAGCCAGACCTCCAATGTTCACTGTGTGGAGTCTGCAGGTTCTCCCTGAAACTGTATGTGAGTTTCTCATTGGGTGCTCCAGTTTTCTCCCACTTCCCAAAAATGCATGGGTTGTTAAGTTAACTGGCCACTCTGAATTGCCCTTGGTGTGTAGGCGAGTGATAGAAATCTTGGGGGAGTTGAGGGGGAATGCAGGAGAATAAAATGGCATTAATATAAGATTAGTGTAACAGGTGCTCAATGGTCAAGACAGACTCAATGGGCTGAAAGTACTCGTTTCGTGCTGTATGATTCAATGACCCCGATTAGGCAGAGACTCAATTATTACCAGCAATTATATTATCTGGTAATTCCAACACAGAGCAGATTTACTGGGCCTCTCTCCCACCAATCCTCACCTGGCATACAAATGCACTTGAATTCACCGATCTGGTCCAAGCAGGTAGCATCATTCTGGCAGGGCATGGCAAGGCACTCGTTGATGTCCATTTCACAGCGTGGTCCTGTGTAACCCACAGCACACTCGCAGCGGAAGGACCCCTTGGTGTTTACACACTTCCCTCCATGTTCACAAGGATTTCCCCCTACAAACAGAAAACACAAGAGAAACAAGGCTGCATGGATAATGTGCCCCGAGCAGGCAGCAACAATAAGTGATGCAAAAAAAAGCACCATTTTTACACAGTATTCTGTCCCTTTGCCCTCCACAAAAAACACACACACAACTTCCTTTTTAAAGATTATTGTTCTTGTTCAATATTTAAATCTCCTTGAAGCATTTGCCAGCAACACCACCAAACAAACAGACCATCTTCCCTTGGGTTTAACAGAGATTCCAGCTCAGATTATTCTTCCAATTCAGGAAGTTTTGTCTGGCACACGAGTATCATTGCCCATTGAGGCAAAGGAGATATATAAAAAAAAGGAAGGTCACACCCACAGAATCCTCAGCCCTGTCCCTTAAAGAACCTGGAGGGAGTGACCAACAACAGTTCATTAAGTCAATAAAATTGCACTCAATTATGGTAGTGTGACCTCCACCTGCCAACTACCCCACCAACCTCAGCATATCAGTTAATAACAAACACAGAGCTGGAAACTAGACAGAGTAAAATCAAGCAATTTTCGTTATACTTTGAAATGAATGACTGCAAAAGGGATGTTTTCCTCTCTCAACCTTAAAGGAGTTTAAGTCATCGCTCTCATCTTCGCTGTTGTGGATATCTCCCTGCCATCACAGAGAAACACAAAAGGACTGGGGGTAACACAGAAGTATCATCATTCACCAGGCTCCCCTTCAACATCACTGGGTCATCACCCTGGACTTCCTCCTTAGCTCCAAAGTGGAAGTGCTTCAGAAGGTCAAGGCAATAGCTCACTACACCATTTCAAGCTGCCTGGGGCGAAGACGAAATGGCAGGTTTACCCACGATACCCATATCCCCAAGAATGAATGAAAAGAAACCACCTTCATTGGTCATCTGTAGAATACAGTAAGTTCCGTGACAATATGAAGATCTAACTGCTTACCCAGGGAACACTCATTGATATCCTCGTCACAGACGGTGCCTCTGTACCCGAGAGGACAACTACAAAAGAAGCTGCTTTTGAGAGGGTTGGTTTCACATGTGGCTCCTTCGTGACAAGGGTTACTAACACATGCGTCATCCACCTGACAGAAGATACCTAAAAATAAAGAACCACTTATTACCAACCACGGACACAAAAAAAATCAAAAGGACACTTACCACTTCCCCAATTTTGGGAGATTGGTGCTGGTTGAGGGAGCAGCAGAATTTACAGCATTAACAAAACTTCTCATTACCACCCTATCCCCACTCCAATCAGTGCAAATGAATTCCAGTCGACAACCTGTTTAAACAGCTTCAACTGTCACAATTTCCCTCTCTCTGCTATTCACGTCAGAAGAGGGAATTAAACGAGAAAGGCTCTTTACTTTGACTCATGCCTTGAGGTCATGACATTGAATGCACTTTAGATAGGAAGGAAAGCAAACCAATTGTGGTCCACCACTCCTCCCAATGAACCTGCAACCAAATACAAAAGACATTCGATATGATCAAGTATTTGGGATTGCAAATGGAGGGAGGCACAGGCTGCAGGAGCACAGAGAAAAGACACATTTATTTTTAAAACCAAGAGTTAACTAACATCAAGCACTTTTGCTGGATTCTCCTCATGCTTCCACTGATCTTTTCCTCAAATTTGCACGGCATTATTTCAATAAAAATCTGCAGCAGGATATCTCTGGTGAAGATTTTGAGGACCACTGTTCCCAAAAGGTAGTTCTTCTGCAACAACCAGCAGACAACCTGATCACTCCCAACCACCAGGAGCCTATCGGCGTCTGGACTGCCCTGAAGTCCACCACAGAACATGTTAAGAGAACCTTGGTTTCTCCACCAGAAAGCACTAGGACTTATTTGAGGAAAATAATCAGGAGATCCAGGAACTAATTAACTACCAATGCAAAGCATTCTTAGGTTGGAAGCTCTACCATGCCCTGAGGGAAAAGAAGAAACTCTGCAGGAATCTGAAGGCTGTGGTCCATCAGAAAACCCGTTACCTGAAAAACAGATGGTCGGTGGAAAGAGTACGCAGGCAATCCAGAAACTCACTGGTAACAGTGATGCATGGGGATTCTTCAACACTGTCAAGGCCACTCATGGCCCAAACACCCAGGAGACCACCTTGATGAAAGCTAAGAATGGAGGAGAGCTCATCAAGAAGAGCATGAGCCCACTGGAAGGAACAGTTTGGGGGAAAATCTCCTCAATCATGGTTTGGCCATGACAAAAGTGTCCTCAATTCCATCTCACCGCAAAGTATCTGGTGCAGCCACACCACCACGCCAGTCAATGAGGCCAAATGCCAAGAAAAACAGCAAGGCCTCAGAAGCAGATGGTATTGCTGCTGAAATTCTAAAGCTTGGAAGAGGAGAAATGCAGTCAAACTCACAATCTTATCACCCATGATTTCTGGGACAAGGAAGATATGTCAAAGGACCTCAAAGATGCCACAATCATGGTCATCTCCAAGAAAGGAGACAAATCTGACTGTGATAATCAGAAGACTCATCCTGCTGTCTACCACAGGGAAAATCTCCACTAGGATCCTCCACAACCACCTCCACCTACTAATAAAAGTGCTGCTTCCCAAATTTTGGTACAAATCCATCAGTCAAGAAGGCATCATGTTCATCAGGTCCACTTCAAGAGAAATGCAGCAGTGGCACCAACCACTGTATGTGGCCTTTTTTCATCCTCACAACAGCCTTTCACATCATCATTTGAAGGGGACTATGGAGCATGCTTCTCAAATGTGACCGTCATCAGAAATCCAACCCACACCTCTAACATAATGGCATGCAAGCCATGATCATAACCAACAAGTCCACAAGAGACCCAATCTCAGTGCAGACTGGTATCAAGCACAAGTCATCACTCCAAAGCTTTTTGCAATCTTTCTTGCTGCAGTACTGTACCTCACCACCAATATTGCTTCCTGCAGGAGTGGAGCTAGTCTTCAGGATGAATGGAAAACCTCTACCCAAGAAAAAAGGTTCCTCTGGCCTCATTCATCAAGCTACATCACAGATGCTTGTGCATCTGCATATTTGGAGGCCAGATCATCATTGACTTGTCCACTGAGGCATAGCTAAAAATGAACTATGCACTAATAGCTGCAAAACAATGATCCCACCTTGACAATAAAGGTCCATAATGAAACCTGGAAAACATGTACTCTAATCTCCAGAGTCACCTCTTGGCAACGGCAGGCATTGATGAAGTTTACCACCCCTTCCAGTACACCAACACAACCTTTGGTCATCTGAAGGCAAGACCGTTTGAGGATCAAGACATGCCTGGTACACTATCCCAAGACCCATGGAAATATATGACTCAGGGCAACTCAAAATGGAGAAGATGCATCCAAATGGCACCAAGTCCTTTCATCAGGAGCATGGTAGCCCAGAGGAGGAGCAAAACACCTCCCAAATTACCTACCTGTCCTCAATTGTATATCAAGCATTTCCTGCTCTACCCGAGGTAGAATTTAAAGGATCCACATTGGCCCTCTCAGATACCCACAAACCCAAAGAACTGGAGTGGAAACAAATCAGCCTCGATTCCGAGGGACTTCCTGCGGATAAGATGGGCAGCTATCCAGATCTTAACCTTTTGATTTCCCTGGCTAAAATTCATCAGCTCTATCTCCAACAAAATGTCTCTTACAGCTTTGAGCACAGTCAAAACCTCACTTGTGTTAATTATTTTGTTTTGTTATTCCATAAAGTGTATTCAGATATAAAAATATAAAATGCTTGATACACTTAAGCCAGGTTGTATGTGGGGCATGGAAAGAGAAACAGTTAAGGTTTCAGGTTGAAGACTCTGTCAGAATGAAAGTCCTTCAACATGAAATGATAAATGTTGCTCTTTCCACAGATGCTGCCTGACCTGCTGAATGTTTCCAGCACTTTCTTTTTTCATTTCAGATGTTCAGTATCTGCAACTTTTTAATATTATTTTCAAGTGTTTTTTGATGCTTTATAATACTACACAAACATAAGCAGTTGTTGCATTCAGCATCTTGACCAGATGTTGCTGAGCACACGGCAATGGTCTGTGCTATCATGCAAGACTTCAATACTAAAATATCTTTTCATAACCGTGATAAAGAACATGTGGCCTTCATTGGCTGTGCAGTTCTAACAAACA